>NW_007726480.1:361227-377931 GCF_000696425.1 Galeopterus variegatus
CCCCGCCCCCGCCGCACCCCTCCCCTCCGGGTCGCCCAGGCCCGCACACTCTAGCGGGTCCAGCCAACTGAAGGGACTGGAGCCGAGCTCCAAGCGCCCACCTCGCCTTTCCGGCGCCCGGCTCTGCGGCGGGCTTGTTCGATCACCTGCCTTTCCCTTTCTTCTGTATTTATGACCTTACTGACCCCCGGGGAGAGGGCAGCACAGCTAGTCTCTAAAGGTCAAGGTAACACACACTTCCCAAGGTCACTCACTGGCAGGCTTCACATCCTCGTACCTTGTTCTCAGGTCAAAACCTGGCAGCCAGCACTTAATGCGACTTCCCCCATCTTCTGGCCACCGAGAGAATAAAAAGCTGAAAATAATAATTAACCCTTTTGCTATAGTGTTGAGGTCAGTCTGCTTAAGTGAATAAAAATCTCACCTAGGACCTGTCACCAGTCTTAAGAAGGCACGCTGAGATGAAATGACTTGTTCTTGTTTTAGCTCATAATTTTAAATAATGGCATTTTTTCCCTTTAGCTGTCATCACACAGGCCAACTATGAATTGCACCAAATAGAAAAAGGACCCATTTGAAATACATCAATTTTGCAATCATATTTCATGGAAGGTTAGAGTAGGAGCTGAAGCGGTATGAAGGGGTATGCAAGGACAGCGATGTACATACACCTAAGTCTCTTTCTTTTCAGTAAGGTATGTGAGTCTTTACAACTCTGAACCTCCTCCCATTCCCACCCTTGAAAAAAATGTGCTTTTATCATCACTTCTGTGCTCAAAACCTAAGATGATTTCTGATTTCACCCTAAGTGGTTTTTTTTGTTGTTGTTTTGTTTGTTTTTGCTGACTGGCCTCTATGGGGATCTGAACCCGTGACCTTGGTGTTACCAGCACCACTCTCTCCCAAATGAGCTAACTGGCCAACACGCACCCCTGAGTACTAAAACCACAAACTCCCTTCCTCTACTACCTGAGGCACGGAGCACGGCTCTAGTGAACCCAATCCGTCTAACAGACATGCTGTGCTGTTCCCTTCTCCATGCTTAGTCCTGGCCAGAATGTCTTCCTTTCCTTGAACTTGTGGCCACCCTGCAAACTGCCCGCTGTCCATTCGCATCTGGTCACTTTCATAGTCCAGCCCTTAGCTGCTTTTGCCTCATTGAGTATCAGGATAAAAGGCCTTTCAAGTGGGAGCATGAGCTCAGTCCTGGGGGCAGAGGCCTCTGGTTCCCACAGGGTCTGACTACCCAGCAAAGCCCCTGGCTCCGGCCTTCATGTGGTCCTTGGCTTGTGGAGCAGCCTGGAAAGGTATGTAATGAAGGCGAAGTAGGAGGGTTGTCAGGTGCTGCTTCAGGTCGGCATCCACAGCAGCCGAGGCCAGTTGGGGATTTGTCCCCAGCACCATAATAACCCTAGACAAGTCACCACATTTGTAGGGCCCCATAAAACCCCAAAGGAGACATTCCCTAAAACATGGCACCTTTCCAGCTTCTCTTCCGGGTCCTAACATTCCCGCCGGTGCCAAAGTATGGCCTATCAAAATCATCACCCGCCCTTCTGACCAATCAGCCACCACCCAGCGTACTAACCACCCTCTCCTGGAACTCAGCTCTCTATAAATGTATGCTTCACCCTCAAATAAAGCGGAACTTCTCCGGTGAACTGTCAGCTTGGGTCCTGTCATTCTTTCAACATTAATTTGGAGAGCTGTGTTTTTCCTTGTCAACTTAGGACAGGCCATGTCTGGCCAAGAAGAAGGATGTGGAGGAGGCACACCAGGAGCGACGTCCCACCCACTCTGCAAGGAAGGCTGAGTGTGGAACTGAGGCAGACCAGAATTTGCAATTAGCATGGAAATTAAGATCTTTCAGAAGAGAAAATGGCCCCAGTGCTAGTTCTTGGCTGTCTCTCCCATCCCCCGGCACCCACCCAGACAGTCCCTGTGGCTCACAGACTTGCGAATCCCCAGCCAGGACAAGGGGGAGCAGTCGCCCCTCCTCGCCTGCTTCTGGAAGGCCCATGCTGCCTGTGAGGAAGGGAAAATAAGCCCTCGAGACTGGGGACAGGCAGCTCCTGAGCAGGCAGGAGGCAGATCTGCTCCCCTCAGAGCCTACATTCACTTGTGCAGAGCTGGTTGCAGACACCCAAAGGCAAATCTTATAGCCAAATCCTGGGGAGTTACAAAGTGGTGTCCCTGAGAGTTTGCCACCCCTGTTTTCCATGGGAGGGCGTTACTTACCTAAAAGTAGGTGCTCTGCAAGAAGACTGGGAACCCTGAGCTAAAGTCAGAGGACACAAACTTATGTACCGTTGTTGATGATAAAGAGGATAGGGTGTTTTTTCCTTTTCATGCTGGTTTGTTTACAGAGTAAGGGTGGAAAGTCCTGCTAGCCTATGTTATACTCATTTCAATGATACTGCATCAGTTGATAATGTGCCATTTGAGTGTTTACCAGGAGGCAGAGTGCTTTGTGTGTATAGTTTCATTTTATCCCACAGCTGCTCCATGCAGTGGGTATTAATATTCCACTTCATGGAAGAGGAAGTGGAGGCTCAGAGAGGTTAAGTAACTTGCCCAAGGCCACACAGCTCATGAATGGTAGCAAGGGATTCCAACCGAGTGATTCTGACCCCGCAGCCCACCAGCTCTTGGTACCACCCTCTGCAAGGCCAGTGCAGCCAGGGCGCAGGCAGGATGAGAACCCAGACCCCTGCAGCCTAGCTCATGGAAGGCATCTGCAGAGTGGAGTGGGGAAAGGCCAATATCTGAGAACTGTAAGTCTCGGGACAAAAACAGCCAGGAAGATAGACCCTGGTACAGGAAGCTGCAGCTTCCAGCCGGGGATCAGGCTCCAGCACCTCCTGCCTGCTACTGAGGATCCCAGGGCGCCACGGCTCGGGCAGTCTCTGGCTGCCCGGCCATGCCCTGAATGCTGTGTCCTAGCACCAGCTCTTGGTTCCCGGCCAGTGTGTGCTGGGCCTCTGTGTGGACGGCCTGCACCAAGGTCATGGGAGGCAGGTGTGGTTGGGAGCAGACCATGGCAGGTAAGAGTGATTACCAAGTCTGGCAAGCCACGGTGTGCGCTGCACGGCTAGTACCACGCTTCAACCTCACAGCAACCCTCGACGGGTAACTGCGAGTGTAATCGTTATTCCCGTTTTACAGGGAAAAGGCAAGGTCAGAGAGAGTAAAAGGTCAGAGTAAAAGGTCATCTGCTGGTAGGTGTCAGGGTTGGATTTGACTTCCTGGGACAGGACAGCGAAGCTTTGGGAACTGGGAAGCAGTCGGAAAAGTTCTGGAAGGTTAAGGTCTGCCAGGAGGGCCGGCATGTGGGGATGGGGTTGGGGGCCTGCCCTGCGTCTGTGAAGGAGTGTGGGGGTGGGTGGGATGGCAGTGAAACCAGTTCCGTTCTTCCAGTCAGGCCACAGTTGCTGTGGACACTACCCTCAAAGCACATTTCAGCCCCTTTCTGTCACCCTCGCCCACCCCTGTCCAGTGAAAGTGGCCTGTGCACTCGCCGCTCTGCCTAGACGCTCCCCCAGGTAGCCAGCCACACGGTGGTTACCTCGTTGCTCCATCTCGTTACTCAGAAGTCACTTCAGCAGGGCTTTCCCCAGCCGGCCCGTCTGACATTTCAACCGCCCCAGCACTTCGTGTCTCCCTTCTCTGTCTTCTTTTTCTCCCTGATGTTATCGCCAGCTTTAGGCTTAATCATTTATCTTGGGCACCTTCTGTCTCCCCATCTGGAATGAACGCTCCACGAGTGGTGTGGTTGGTGTCTTTCATTCACGGCTGCATTCCCAGTGCCTACAACAGTGCCTGGCACACACCATCAGCTTAATAAATATTTGCTGAATAAATGAAGGGATGCATGAAGGCCCACAGTTTACCTCGTGTCATGGGAAGGAGCGAGAATCTTCTGAGAGGGAGGGGAGCGGGAGGGTCATCAGAGGAGAGGTCAGGCAGCCATGATAAAGGGCAAGGAGGGTAAAGACCCGTGAGCTAAAAATGGAGGCCGTAGAAGGTGGTGGGTGCGGGACCCCCCCACCCAGCATCTCCTAGCCCCAATCCTCTCTTACATATTGGAGACCCCCACAGGATGCCCTCCTGTAAGTCCAGGAAGAAAATAAGATATGCCAGAGACTTCCATGTGTGACACGGAGCTCCCACTGCTACAGCTGGTACGAAATGGCCTCATCTCAAGGAACAAGAGGCCAAGAGAACGTCAAGGCTCAGGCAGGGAGCTGTCTCCTCCTCTGCTACGGCTGCCTGGTTCCTGGCACCCCAGCAGGCTCATCATCTGACAGCTGCCAGGAGACACCCATGGGACTGTTGGCAAAGCCAGCCCCTCCCTCTCTTGCTGGCCCAGCTGGGAGAGTCTGCAAAGCCAGAAGGCCGTGGGGTGGGGCAGGAAGGTCTCCTGACCAGGCCGAGCTGTGGCCGCAAAGTGATTGGTGTAGATTCCCAGGATGCCAGCCGAGCAGGAGGGTCCCTGGTACTTTTCCAGCTCTCTGTAGCGGTTTAAGAAATACAGGCTTCTCATCCCCAGATTATGGGCTGTCTGGGACTTGGAGTTAGACAGACCGGGGTGAGCCCTGACTCTACCTTTATTGTCTGAGTGACTTTAGCCAGATCTCTCTAATATAAAATGTGGAAACTGAGGTTGAACGTGGCAGGGTTATTGTGAGGATTAAATGAGATAATGCATAGGAAGCACATGGCCTGCAGGTGCTCAGGAAGAACTGTCTTTTCTTTTCTGTCAGCGTCACATTCAGAAACTGGGATGGTGTTTAATCGAGCACTTGAGAAAGCAAGAAGGAAACAAGGAATCCAGAACCCTGGGCCTGGGCTCCAGCTGCAGCTGGTTATGTAGTCTGGGCGAGGTTACTGCATCTGTCACAACTGAGGTCTCCTTACAGGTAAATGGAGGGGCTTGAGCTCGACAACCCCTTATGGTCTTCTATGTCTGATATCCTGTGATTTGGGATTGGGCAGAGATCAGTTTTCACTGGGCTCCATTGAACAGAGGAAATATGAGGCACGATCAGATCTCACAAAGGGTTTTCTCCACAGACTTGGACATTCATGTGATACCAAACTGTTCCCTCTGAGGAACTGAGCTGATATCCCAACTTTCACTGTCACCTACACGTAAGACCTGACCCACGGATTCTCAGACCGCCTCATGCCTGTGGATTTAGACTCTGTGGGGGAGCTCAGGAGTAAGTTTTTATCAGCCTCCCCAGGCGATACTGACAGCTCTATAATGGCTCCCATTTGGGACACACTGGAATGTAGGTTCGACGGGGACAGAAAGCACACTTCCCACAACATCTTAGCCAAGCGCTATGATCAGGCAGATCAGGCGTGGAAAATTTGTTTCTCAGGCACTTTCCCCAAAGGACTGCAACACCCAAAAGGAGTAGAAAGGTATGGCAGGCGGGGTGCAGGGGCTGTTTCATTTGCTAGGGCTGCCATAACAAAGGCCACAGACGGGGTGGCCTAAGCAACACAGGTTTGTTTTCTCAGTTCTGGAGTCAAGAAGTCCAAGATCAAGGTGCTGGCAGGGTTGGTTTCTTCTGGGGCCTCTCTGTTTGGCTTGCAGATGGCTGTCTTCTCCCTGTGTCTTCTCGTGACCCTCCCTCTGTGTGTGTCTGTATCCTAATCTCTTCTTCTAGGGTCACCAATCATATTGGATTAGGGCACTCTCACATGACCTCATTTTAAGTTCATTACCTCTTTAAAGGCCCTGTCTCCAAATACAGTCACATTCTGAGGTACTGGGGGTTAGGGCTTCAATATATGAGTACTGGGGGGACATAATTCAGCCCATAGCAGGGGCACACAGGAGCAGAATGGAGAAGAGGAAGGGACACCAAGGCTGAAGTGTAGATGTGACAATGTCACCCCCCTTCTAGTTTCCAGGCCTTTCCCATGCACAACCTCTGGGTGCTCACTACCACCATGCCTGGAAGGGAGCCCTGGATGTTCTAGAACCCTCTCCTAGTTCTTATCATGTTTATTCTTTACAACAATCCTATGGCACAGTCAGGAAATTCAGAGAAGCTAAGTGACATACCCGAGGATGCCTTGATTGGCACCCAGATTACCTGGCAACAGAATAGCGTTCTTTCCATGACCACACTGGGCGCCTGCTGTACATCTTATGTTTTTCCCTTGGCTTCCAGGGACTTGGGGTGCAATGCATGAGGAGGGTGAAGAGCTCCAAGTGAGAGCTGGCAAGGGGGGATGCAAAAGAGAGATTCGTTGCTTCTTGCTTTTTTCTTCCTTCGGTCGTCTCTTACATTCTACTCTGTAATGGAACTCCTGGGAGAATAAGGCCCATTCGGTATATTCAGCTCAATGTTTTGTTCTTTTCCTCCTTATTGAAAGCATGGAGCTTGCCTGATTCATTAAAACTAACATGTTCATTTGTGCTGGTGTAGGGGTGAGAAAGTTGAGGAGCCAAGGAACCTGGGCTAGCTCCTATCATGCCGTTGTCACCTGAGCCCTGAGCCCTGAGGGTGATGGCTGAGCTGGCATTTAGGGGAAGATCCAGAGAATTCAGTTTGTTCAATGAACACTTAACAAGTGTTCACTGTCCTAGGCCACAAACAAGACACAGCCCCTGCTGCCATTTCATCGAACTGGAGGGGGACACCGCCAAATAAACAGATGAAGACATGACAATGTAGTAAGCAGAAGCATGGAGGTGTGCACATTGAGTTCCTCAGTAATGGCAGGACAAATGGGACAGCAGACAGGGAGGCAGGGAGGGAGCTGGGGTGTAAGGAAGGAGTTGGTCAGAGGAGCAGTGGTCACTCCTAGCTGTGTGTGCATGTGCACTCATGTGTGTGTGTGCACGTGTGCACACACGAGCTCTTGTGATGCACAGCGCCTGTCCAGGTGTGCATTCTCTGTTCCTTGGAGCTTGAGCTGCATAGGTGGAAGCTTGTGAGATGCACAAAATTCACAGCCAGGGCTAGGAGTTCTCAGGGGCTGGCTTGTTGCAGGTGGCTGATGAGCACTGGGAGAGGGGCACTGCCCTGAGGGGAGGCTGTGCTGGGGCCACCTGTAAGACAAGCTCAACTGCCCAGGAGTTCTGATGATTCTCTGATTCACTAGGAGTCTGGGAAGGAAGGTTAAATCTAATCTGCAAAAACCAGAAACAGGAAGCAAGCGGGCAGACGATGATTCCAAACTGACAAAGGACAGCCCTGAGCTGTTGGCAGGTGGGCGGGTCACAGTCAGGGGCTCGTGAGTGGAGAGAGATCATCTTGTCTCACTGCTGCTGTACCGTGACTTGAGCACTTCCACAAAGGAGCATCCATGGACTGCCAAGGCCAGCAGGACAGTACTTTCGTGTAGACATGGGTCCCATTAGTCACTGAGATAAAGTCCCCTCAGTGACTGGGCCTGGAGGTCACCTACGGTGCCCCCCAAGATCACCGCTTTCATATTCTGGCACCATCTGCAATGCACCTGGAGAAAAGAAAATCCCAGGCTGCCTGAGAGTCTTGGGCAACATAAATGTTTGAGTTCCTCAGTCTGTTTATAAACTGTTCTTCTCCAGCAAAGCCAAGAGCCAGAACGGCTTGTTTGTTTACTTTTAAATCCTTATGCTAATGAAGAGGTGTTGACAGTTTCTTTCTTACTTCTAACCATCCTCATAGAAATGGCTTTGCATGCTTGAAATAGCTGTCACCCCAAAACCAGTTCCCCAAGCTCACAGGATTGAAACTCCCAGTGATCAGGAGCATTGGCCAAGAGAAAAGAAAAGCTGACGGGGTGGAGGGGCTGCCAGGGAGGCTCCAGACTCGTGATTTACTGAGAAGACGGGTCCCCTTGCTCATCTGTCCCTTCCCTCCCCAAGGCAGGCACTTGGCCTACAGAGCTCCAGCCCATCAATCGCCCTGGCATCTGACAGGGGTATCAGACTAGGCTGGAGAAACAGGGAGGTGTCCTACTGTGACCTGGCCAGGGCCCATGGGCTGCTCGGGGTCAGAAAGCAGGGTGTCAGGGACGGGTCTGTGGACCCCATAGTAGGGTTCCGTGGGGGAGCCTGGGCAGGTCGCAGGAGCAGTGGCACAGGCCGGGACAGCCAGCAGCAGACAGCTTTGTTTTTCCGTGGCAGTTTGCTTGTGATACTTCTCTTTCTTGAGAAGCCAGCTGATGGGGGGAGGGGAAGAGAGACAGGCATTGAAAGGGACAGGCGGCGGCCACCTCTGAGAGCGGGAGCCAGCGCTTGGCAAAGCCGCCGGGGGAGGGGCTGCTCTGCCATCACCGCCCTCTCTCCTGCATCCGCCCTTCAGATCTCATGGCCAGGGAAGCAGATGTCTTGCTGGAGGCTCCCTGGGAAGAGCCCCGTCCCCAAGCCGGACTCCCTCCTCCCTGAGAGGTGGCCTGCCAGCTGTTTGGCTCCCTCGGGCACTGGCCAGAGCCCTGCTTTGTGTACCAGGCACCAGGTGCCAGACAGGGGGTGCTGGCCCCGCAGCTTGTGGGCGAGGGGCCGGCGTGTGCAGGCCAGGGGCCAAGGGAGTGTTGGTGATCAGGGGCTGCTCAAAAGGCAGAGGTTGTGGGGACAAAGGACAGAAGCCACTTCCCAACTCCAGGCTGGAGAGATCCAGAAGGTCTCCCTCCAGGAACAGCCAGAAAATGGACAAAATACCAGGTGGAGAAGAAGATAAAGCTTTGAATTAATTCTAAGATTCCACATCATTCAGTTTTCACTTGAAAAAACGTCCTGTAACTGTGGTGTCTTTTCCAGGGCTCTGAGTCTTTCCTGGGGCAACCAGATGTGGGAGAGGAGCCCGTTAGTGCCAAGAGACATTTCTCAGGCTGTTCTGGCAAAGCCTGTTCTGAAGGGAGCGAAGCCTGACTTCTGCGGGAAGCCCTGGGAGAGGGGACTGGATCAGCTGAGCAAGTGGCCAGGAATTCTCCGGGCTCTGGGCCTCATCTGGGAGTGCCCACCGCCCGCTGACCTGCCCCGGGAGCCATTCAGACACCTTCCTGAAGGTGGGAGAGCAGTTGCTGGATGTGAGGTCACCATGGTGACTGGCCACAGCCAGCAGCCCCCCTGGGAGCAGAGGGGCCGCGGGTCAGAGCCTGGCCGCCGGCTGCCTTGGGGCGTCCTCTGAGTGCCAGGTCTCCCTCTGGCAGTGCCAATGCAAAAGCAGGGCTCTAAGCAGAGGCAATGGGTGTAAAAGTGCCCCTGGAGGAGAACTCAAAGGCATTACTGGTATCAGTTGCTGTCATTGTTAAGAATAAAATTGACCTTGTTACTCAGGAGATAATAACAATTATGATGTTAGAAAGAATGCAGCCTAGTCAGAATATCCTAATTCTTTTGAGTGTCCCCAGGCCTTGGGGTTGATTCGTGTATCCAGTCTTTCTGGTCTGTCTTGCTGAAATCCATTTTATTTTAAGGTTATTTACTATTTTGTCTGAGGTGCAGAATGACTGATAAACTCCCTTCTCAAAAATCTTCAGCTATTTTAAGGCCAGTCAAGTCTTCTCTTTCTTAAGCTGAGCAACCCCAATTATTTTAGCAATAACGACTGAGCTTTTTTCTTTTAGAGTGACACTGACATATCTGCTCAATAAATTAACATCAACTGACTTATTTAGCTCTTACAAGACCACTTGCCAATAAAGAAGGATAAGGAGCAAAGAGTCAGAGGAAAGGGTAGGCAAGTCATTTTACCATTTATCAAGATAAGAGGACCAGCACCCAATTTTTATTTATTTTTTTAAATTTTTTATTTTTTTCAAAAGATGACCAGTAAGGGGATCTTAACCCTTGACTTGGTGTTGTCAGCACCACGCTCACCCAGTGAGCAAACCGGCCATCCCTATTTGGGATCCGAACCCGTGGCCTTGGTGTTATCAGCACCGCACTCTCCCGAGTGAGCCACAGGCCGGCCCCAGCACCCAATTTTTAAAAAATGCGTTACTTTTAACATTTTTTGAGGGCCTGTTTCCTATGTCTTTTTTAAAGGGTGCTAATCAAAATTCCCCATTATTCTAATCAGGGCTCGAGTTGCTAGATAGTATCATAGAAAAATTGCTTTCTAGTCTCTGTAAGTCACACAAGTGTCCTTTGTTATAGCCCCGTTATCAGGCCAGCTTTCTGTTTTTGCTTCTAGTAACACTAACTTCTTATTTCGTATTCAGCTTATGGTGGGCTAGGGCCCTTGGAGTTCTGTTTTTACTTTCTGTTTTCTATACCTGTGCCTAACTATCACGTATCTTTTGTTAGTACGTGCTCTCTGCCATTTCATTTAAAATTTTCTCATTAATAAATACATAGAAAAGTACATATAAGCGTACAATTTGATAAATTTTCACAAACAGAAAATGCCCACATAAGCAACTTGCATATTAAGCAGCATCATGTTGTAAACAACCTAGAAGCCCCTCTTGTGTGTCTTTACTGTTTCAGCCCCACCCCATCTAGGTTAAGCACTATCCTGATTGCTAATGCCACAGATTAATTTTACCCACTATTATTCCTTATAAAAATGCAATAACATAGTGTGTACTGTATCGTGTCTGGTTCAATCACATTACTATTCATTTCCACTCTCTTTTATTAAACTTATCCCTTTCATTAGCAGGCCTAGAAGTACTTAGGGGCCCAGGAACCCAGGTATTTCAACCTCAGACCTGTCTGTTTCAACTGTGGCTAAGCAACATAGTCCTGTGATATGCCAGATCTCTCAGTTAGAATTTTACTTGAACCACCTCCTGGTTATTTCGTTTCTTTTACTCCTCAAAAGCAACCACCTCCTCCTTAGGTCAGTTCATAGTCTTATATCAAGGTAATCTCTGAAGACATAATTTGTGTGTGTGTGTGTGTATATGTGTGTGTGTGTGTGTGTGTGTGTGTGTGTGTGTGTGTGTCTTACTGCTTTAGCCTTATGGGAAATTATTTCTGCTCTTATGAAGAAAATAATTATTGGGAGCTGTGGCTATGTTAGGGAAGTCTTTGATTCAGGTGTTCAATTCAGTGTTTAATCCCCAGTCGTGGCTTGTGCTTATACACTGGAGGTGTGGCAGGTATCAGAGGCCGGGAAATTAAGTGTCCTGATGCCTCGGAGCAGTGTTTCCTGACCTTTTTCATAACATGATATCATAGAAAATGATCATATGTATATGGCAAACTGGGGTAAATGAAGGAGATATTTTTATAGTAGTAGGCGATGACATGTAAGACAGTGTTTTACAACCATTTAAATATTTATATTTCTGTATTTATTTATATAGAGATATTCTGTATAGCATATATAATATAACTCATGTATATTTAAATATATTTAGCAAATACATTATATATATATATATTTATATTTTAAAATTCTAGAAGTTCTTCCTTTTCTTTGGGTCATATGCAATGTTGATATGTGTGTGTGTGTGTGTGTGTGTGTGCGTGTGTGTGTGTGTGATGATGTGAATAGAATTTCAAATCCAAACTTACTTATTTCACGTCAATTACTTCAGAATAAAGATGTTCTAATTTTCAGAATAAACATGCATTGCTAGAGCGGTGCTTCATCAGTTAGCCTGGATACCACTAAAGGGCACATCATTGAAAGTTACGACAGAAATATCCGATTTAAGTGAAGACGGCTACAGCTCTGACTGCTGAGAGCCCCCACCCACCCCTGACTGGCCTTCTCCTGGTGGTGGGCCACCCTGGGGCACTTGGAACACAAAGTCCTCCAGCAGCTCATGGGCCCCATGAACAACAGCTGCAGACTTTGTGGCTGGCTGCCGAAGTCCATGGCCAGGTGGAGGCAGAGCAACAGGTGTGGGAAGCAGCTCCTTGTGCGAGCTGCCTGCAGGACCACCGGGCATGCCATCGGACCCCGCGCCCCCTGGCTGCCCTCCAAAGAGCCTTAGGTGAGGCTTTTCCAGCTGCTCCAGGCTCAGCTGCCTTGAAGGATGAGGGGTCATCTTGCACAGCACGCCTGTAATGCATTTGCCGCTCCAGTTTGCTCACCATTTGGAACATTCTTCCTAAAATGTTTTAGTGACTGAGACCAAAGGCACTAGAATCCTCCAGCCAGCAAGCTAGTCTTTGAGCCAGTTGAGATGTGGAGATCCTTGTTTGACAGCTTCCCGATTGTCTATTCAGAAGGCTGATGACAAGGTGTCTGAATATGTGTGGGGCTCAAGACCTTTACACAGGATACAGGTAGTTGAATCATGGATTCAGGAAAGATGAATCAGGTCCTCTAAGACTAGGTGAGAACCAGCACTAGTCTGAGAGAGAAGATCCATCCTTTTTGTTTCTTTCCAGAAAAATTTAGATTATTTAATTCCACCATAAAACAAATGCAAGTTTAATAAAACTAAAAGTTTAATAAAACTAAAAGTTTAATTCAAATGACACACAGACACACACATACACACAGCGGTGGGAAATTACCATTTATTAAACATTTTTGTTGGGCTACAAATTCTGCTGGGTGCTTTTACATATGTTTTCTCTAATCTTCACTGCAAATTGTCATGTGACAGAAATAAGCTCAAAAATCAGAAAGAATTCAGTTTGGCCAATAATCTTTATATTTAAGAAACTAAATTCTGAAGTTCTCCAGGATTTTAGATATGTTGAATCATGGTATGGTACTTGTATACAGAACAAGTTTCTTCTGAGTGAACTATTCTAAATTCAGCCTGCCTAAACCGGGCTGTATCAGAGGGGTTTGTAATAGGCAATTCAAGCAGAGTAACTGAGAAGAGTTTAATAAAGGGACTGTTTACATGAGTACGGGCAGGGTTAAGAGAAATCCACAATAGCTAGGAAAGCAACTTGGGAGTAGGGAGCCATCAGCTACCACATATATGTTATATGTACTTACATTTTATCTCCTGGCTTCTAAAGAGGCAGGGTGAGGGGAGGGAGTGGGTCCCGGATCCCTGGGCACAAAGCAGTGTGCAGAGGAAGCTGTAGCCTTTGCTACAGGGGTGCGGCCACTGACTACCTGCGATCCAGTGGGAAGGAGCAGTTGGAAAAAATGCTGTGACCTCAATGTCCTCCTGCCTCCAGTCTCCTGCCAGTGCCTCTGCCCTGGCCAAACCCAAGTGGATGCCAAAGACAAAGGAGCTCACTGGCACAGTAGTAGAGCTTCCAGGGCACGGAGCTCAGAGTGGAGAAAAGAGACTCTCCAGCACCTGTCACCCTTTTTGTCCTTCACCAGCCACCTTGTCCAGATGTACAATTTATGTCCTCACCACAAGGACATACAAAGTTACTGAATGATGGCAGGTTGCTGACATCATGCTCTCACCCGAAACCTAAAATGTTAGCCACAGTGCTCTTCATGTAATGTTTTGGGGTGAAAGTGAGGAAAGAGAATCAAGTAATTAACCTAAGAGCTGCTGCAATCCCCACATGTATACTACTCGAGAGGCCCAGGTTGACAATCAGGCTCAGGTTCCTCCTTTCAGCACCTGTCACACAGTCCCTTACTCTTTGATAGCTCTGCCACTGATCAGGGTTCTCTACCTCATTCCTTCATGATCAGCATCCTTGGTGGGTCTATGTTTATTGTGTTGCCTCAGTTTTCCACTGAGCAGTAAACTAGGTAAGAGAACACAGGGAGGTGGCCTGCCAATTCCTGGAGTCTGCATTTTGTCCTCCCTGCCCTCAGTGTGTAATCGCAACCCAATTCGTCCTTGGTAATCAGATCAAACACCTTGGTTAGTTGTGTGACCCCCTTTTCTGCCTGTTGGGTCAAAAGTATGCGAAACCTAAAAATGGTGAGAAGGCAGCCTCATTTTAAGAGAACCATGTTCCCTGATTCTTCCCTTGTGCACGAGGACCTCCAAGTTCACTGAGCCCAAGGTTGCAGGATCAGCAGCAAACTTCCCTGAAGAGGATGCAATGGTGAGAAGCCGCTCCCACATCTCTGGTTGATTCCCAGACTTGGGCATGCTGGTTCTGATGAGATAACACTGTGTGTTGGCTGCTGGTTTAAGGTATGTGCCACATCCTACAGGACAGCACCCTAACTTTGCAGGGTGCTGTCTTCCAGCAGGCACCACAACTCAGCCTTTAATAGGCCATTTTCCTGTAATACCAAGCCATCTGCTTCTAGATGACAAGGCATGTGGAAAGACTACATGGATTTGATTTAATTAGAATAAACCATCTTTATCCTAAAAGGAGTTCCCTGCCCATAGGCAATGTGATTTGTGGTGATAAATAAGATGTTCTATAGGGAATGATGGTACTGGTTAGAGTGTTATGAGCAGGAAAGCAAAAACATGTAGAATATATATCTATTCATATAATAACAAATCACTGCTCCACCGTGATGGAGGGATTTAGTGTTATCAACCTGCCACCAGGTGGCTGGCTATTTGGCTCAGGGAATAATACCATATTGAGACCTTGGCACTGACCTCTGCTGTTGGCCATATGTTGTTGAGACTTCATTGTCTCCATCCCAGAGGTGAGGGTGGGACCAGCTACTATGCACTTGGTCTCAATGATTAAGTCTGTATGTGCCCTCTGGGAGGTATTTGTATGGAACGTAAACATCTTCACAATCTGTGCCTATTCAGTGAAGTCCATCCACCTACCCCTCCCCAGTCCTCCTTGTCATCTGTCTTTCAGTCCTGTTCTTTTAAAGTCCTTGTCTAGTTGGCCAACCCATTAGTCTCTGCTTGGTGTAGACCTGTACTTCGGCCCATTTCTCCTTCCATTTGAAGTGAATAATCTGAGGTACTGCTCCAAGTGCTGCCCACTGGGAGGACTTTCCTTGGTCACCCTCTTTCAGAGCCACCTCTGAATGACAGTGGCCATCTGCTTCTGGCTGATGCTTGTGTGTCTTTAAACTAGGCCTGGGTTTTTCTCCTCTCCATTTATTTGTCTATAGTATTCCCCATGAAAGCAAAAACGTGCATTGTGGGAGAGAGAGTGAGACGGCAGGAGCGGGTTCCGAGTGTGAGCTCTCTGCTTGTGTCAGTCAGGGCTCTCCAGAGAAACCACCAACGCGATATGCAGATATATAGAAAGATTTATTTTAAGGAATTGACTCACATGATTGTGAGAATTGGAGGCTTGGAGAATTCAAAATCTGATGGAGAAGGTTGGCAGGCTCAGGAAGGAGTTTGGTTTGAATCCAAGGGTAGTCTCCTGGAAAATTCCCTCCTGCTTGGGGAAGATCAGCCTTTTGCTGTGTTCAGACTTTCATCTGGTTGAACAGTGTCCACCCACATTATGGAGGGCAGTTTTCCTTACTCAGAGTCCACTGATTTCAATGTAATTCTCATCTAAAAACATCCTCACAGAAACATCTGGAATAATATTTGACCAAATATCTAGACACTGTGGCCCAGCCAAGTTGACATATAAAATTAACCAGCACAATGCTTATGCAATTTACTTGTGCCTGACTTTGTAGATGAGATAATGCTCAGTTTGTGATGGGTGGTTTTGGTCGCATAGTTACTTGGTGTCCTGTGACCAAGGAGGGATTCAATGTCTGCCAGAGCCTAGTAGCAAGCAAGGAGCTGCTTTTCAAATGTCAGCAAAACAGGCCTTACACCCAAGCCCTAGGGATCCTCATGTAATTCTATTAGAGTCCGTCAGAGTCTACAGACAGCATTTTATATGATAAAAATGCTTCCTCCACCACCGGGTCTGCTTATTCAGACTCCAAGAGGCAGAGCAACTTGCACCACAACCAGGGAATTTTTTGATCTGGTTCTCCTCAAGACTGGCAGCTGAAATGGATCATAGCAGCATACCCGAGTATGATATATGCTATCTCTAAAACCCGCAGGTCCACTAAATGTCCTATCTCTTTGGAGTAGCAAGTACAGCATGCAGCAATTTGTCACTCATTCCTGACATCTTTTAGAGCCCCAGATCCCTAGAAACTTCACAATATGAAATGACCCTAAACTTTCCATCCCCTGAAATGCATGTATTTTATGAAGGCATCAAAAATATTTGCTGCTCCCTGCTCATCAGGTCAAATTAGTACAATGTCAGCAGTGAAATACAGTGGTGTTCTGTAAGATTTCTCTATGATCGTGTCTTTGTGGACTATGTTATGACAGAGACTAAGATAGTCAATATAGTGCTAATGTAAAGCTTCAAATGAATATGCACTATTGTCCCTGTCATATGAAGGCAACCAGCTTCACTCACTGTAATTTTTAAAAAACCCACATTTTCTAGAACTACAGCTACATACCAGGTTCCAGGGGCATTTTTTATTTGCTCTAGTAAAAATACCCATCTGGAACTGCAATTGCGAGTGGCATCACCATGTGACTGAGTTCTCTATAACCTATGGTCATTCTCTAGGATCCATCCAGCTTTTGCACCAACCAAACAAATGAGTTAAATGTTAATGTGGTAGGAATCAAGACTCCTGCATCTTTTAAGTATGTGGTGGCTGCTTTAATCTCTGCAATTCCCTCATGGTCATGATATTTCTTTAAGTTTGCTATCTTGGCAGTGAAGGAGGGACAGTTGCATTTGGAAGGGGACAGCTCCTACTCGGCCCTTTCTACCATTCCATGTGAGATTCTGCTAGTTAATAATATAACTATTTTTTTTTTGTCTTTTTTCCGTGTCCGGCAACGGATTGCAACCCTCAGTGTCGCCCCCGTACCGGACCGGGACCGGCAACGGGAGCACAACCCACGGCCTGGCCCCCGCGCCACGCTCTCACAAAAAGA
>NW_007726480.1:378095-430853 GCF_000696425.1 Galeopterus variegatus
GTGTTGCCCCCGCGCCTCGCTCAGCCAGTGAGCGGGAACCGGTCTGTATGTGGGATCCGAACCCTCGGCAGGAGCGCCTCCGCGCTTCCCAAGCGGCGCACTAGCGCAGTGCGCCACTGGGCCGGCCCTAATAATATAACTATTACTATCATATATTCTGGGACTGGGAAAGTAACTGCAGGACAGATCTTCAGTCCTATTAGACCTACTGGAAAACTCACTTGGGTCTCTGTTCCATTTACCATCTGCCATCCATGAGCTCACTCTGACTTGTGGATTTCAGTGGCAATTTGAGGCTCCTGTGGTTAGTATGAGTTCAGAAACAGTATCTCATAGTCCCTGGAAGATCTGGATATTTCCCTTTCCCCATTCTGCTAAATGACCTCAGGTCTCTCTGGAGAAAGATTGGAGGAAGATACACAGTATATAAATAACTATGGTCACATTGCAGGATGTTTGCTTAAACAGACTGTGCATCCTTCCTCCAAAGTCAAGGCATCTGGATTTTTGGATATGAGCATTGGGTAATTTCTGATTCCCTACTATGATTTTTGCCCACCAGATCTGGAATTTTCCTGTTTATATAAGTAAGCAGCACCTTAACTGCCTGCACATCTATTGCAGGGCTAGGGGCCCCATGATTAGTTAGCCAGTGCCACAGATTTTTACAGGCTGAAAGGCTTCATTTATACTAGTCCTGCGGCTCATTAGGGTAACTGTGTCCATTGTGCTATTGAGACACCTGGCCTCTACTACTCTGAGATCCCATTTTTTCCATTAAAATCAGGGAGCCTAATTCCATTGCAGCCTCTCCCACTGTCATTTCCTGCTTACAGAAAACAGCCAAGGAGAACTTTCCCAGGACGCCTGAGAACATTTCACTAATGGAATTCTTATGGCCTTTGAAGGAAATATCCTCTAGCCCTCCTGGGGACTGTGGTTAAGGTGTGGCTAAACACATTGCACCGAATAGATCCCTCCTACATTCCCAACGTCCTGAGCCTTCAGCTTCTTTTTCTTTAGAATCTTGGAAAAGTCCTCCTTAACTGCCAGCCACGTGAGCCCAGGCTTCCGTTAGCTGACACAGCTATCAATGCCACTCCCAGGTGCTCAAGCCAGCACATTAAATCCTGAATCTTGGCTGATCCCACCTGTATCATTAAACTTACACTGATCAAATTTTATATTTCATCCTTCTCTGGCCAACGCCCTTAGTACTCCCTCCCATGCATGTTCTGCAGATCCACGCTGATTTTCTTACAACTCTTGTCATGTAGATTCTCTCCTCCTGTACCAAGCTTTGTCCCTCTACATCTGGGCTGTACTGGGACATAACTGTCATTATGGGCCTGAAGACAAGGAGGGTTGTAAAAGTGGGTCCTGGGTGACTTGGCAGCCACATCTGTGTCTGTTTAAGTGTCCCAACCTATGAATCGAGGTCCCACCATTTGCAACCAGCAAAAAGCATAAAAAATTTGGTGGTGTTGAAAATTTAATTGGCTCTGCGTGCCTGTTACCTTTATATTCAGTTACAGGCTTGATCCTTCCTCACAACCTGTCTTACAAGAGATAAGGAACTCCCTCAAAGCTACACATTTCTGGCCTTCCACCCACGTTCTGAGTTGGGTATTCGGAACTTTCGATGTCCGCCTTGTCTGTGTATGGTAACTAGGGCTGTCAGAAAAGCCACTCTGCACCACAGGCCTGTATTCTCCATTGCCAGCATAGCCAAGCCACTTAATTTTCCATCACCTTGCCATAGAGCTGCATTTTTCCAATGCCATTACTGATCATTGGAGTAATTATGGTGCCACCATATTTGATAGATTACCTGCATTCTATGTCCCTCCGGTATGGGGATTATCCTTGTATGTCTCAAACATGTGAGCAATCCAGTCCTAGAATCCCATTGGAGGGTTATTTTCCTCTGGGACCATTATTCCCGGTACCAATTACTTTATCAGTTAGGGTCCCCATGGGACAGGGATGGCACACAGTAGGGCAATCGAAGAGAGTTTAACAAAGAGATATTTACAAGGTTGTGAGTAGGTTTAAGGGAAATCAATAGAGTTTCCCTCTTTCCCTTGGGCTGGAAAGAGCTGGGATCCATTATCTCCTGTAGGTCTGAGTTACCGGAACCTGGAGAGAGAGGCGTGGCTGTAGGAAGAGGGCCACAGAAGAGGATCTGTAGCCTTGGGAGGGGGACGCTGTTATTGCTAATCCTCAGCTCAGCAGAGTGAATGAATACCCCCAGCCTCACTCTTTTTGTACCTTCAATTCCCTGCCGGTGTACAATTCAATGGATTTTAGTTATTTCATTTATTTTTGTGGCAGCCGGCTGGTCCTGCCAGTGCTCCCCATCGGTTGAACCCAGCCAGAAGCAGCAGGACAAGGGAACCTGTTCATACTGTCTGAGCAAACCATTCTCCTCGTGTCATCCAGAGAATGAAGAATGGATCTTGTGGGACAGATAGAGAATATTCAGCATAATACCCAACGTTCAACTTTTTCTAGATACCAAGTTTCCTAAAGCTGGGGGAGTAGGAAAAATCAGTCTTTCACCTCCATGAGGTGAAAGTGTTCATGAGCTCTCAACAGTGCTCATGAACAGTCATTTCAATGGTTCTGGCCATGGACTCAAGGGCTGGTATAAAAAAAAAAATATCTCAACAATTATAAGTCCTATCTGTAGCCTTAAAGTTTATGGGAAGCTGGGTCTGTTTACCCTCCCTCAGGCTGCTGAGGTTAGGGAACTAATTTCCCTGACAAATAAGAGACTCATCTTAACCTGCTATCATGGTGTCCTGCCACGGGTGCAGAGGGTTTCTGATGAGGAAGAGACTCCCAGGAGTTGAGGGCCACCAAGAGACGACAGAGGATCTGGAGAATGATCCAAGTCTGGCTCCCATCAGAATAGATTCATTTCAAGCCATCAGCTTAGTCCTTTTACTTGAATTGGCAAGGAATAGAGAGGAGGAGGGAACAGCAAAGATAGAAGTGACTGGAGTTCAGTGGTAGAAGATAGTGACACAGTCTCAAGCCCTGTCACACTCATAACATCTCCCATTGCTCAGGCTGGGTGGACAGAGCCCCTGTAGGGCAAGCACAAAGCCTATGACTCTCTTTAGAAGGTCGGTGCTTACTTCCTCTTTGTCTTCAGCTTAGGTCCTATTCACCAGTTCCAGGGCAAGAGAGAACATTCAGCTCAGCATCTGTTAAACTTAGCTACGTGATTATTAGAGCAGACTTCCCTGAGGGTGTACTGGGGGCTAGTGAGATGGTAAATCCTGCCTCTAAGGTTTGTCCACACCTGGTGTCATATGGGACACTTTAGGAGAACCAGCTTCTAAAAGGACCAGTCCAGTACTGGAGTTAGCATTTGGGAACAGAGACACTAGGGGTCCCACCCACTTATGATCTGTGCTCAGAAGTCTAAAGGAAGATAGGGGCAAGATATAATTAAGTGTTGCTACCCTCCTTTTCTTTGATGGTTTCGCCCATGCTCCTGAAATTAAAACCCAAGAGTTTTGGACCTGGGAATGCACTATATTACCTGAGGAGTGGAAGGAGAGTTTGAAAAGCGAACACTATAAACCACAAATAAAATTATCTTCTCCATGGCGGAGACATGGATTGTGTTCAGGAGTGGATCACAGAGTTGAATTGTATGTTTTTGAACCCTTCTGAGAATGGTCTGAAGACACCATGTTGTCTGGAATCAAGGTCTGTAAGAATGTTAAGTACTGGTTGTATAGCTCCTCGGCATTCTCAATTTATCCATGCTTCAGAAATCAAGCTATAGGTGGATATATATTATCTTGCTCCAAATAGGTGCATAAAAATAAGTCAGTACCCTGCACTTTGATTTCGGGGAGCTTGGGAGCCCTTGGCTTTCAGGGCTCACCGTGAGGAATGAGTGATATCACATATTAATATCAGATACAGCAGAGAGGAAACGTCCCATATGTGCTGTGTGGAAAGATGCCGCAAGCACCCTCACAGCCCCTTGCTACCTTTTGTGTTGATGGAAAATGTTTGTAGACAATTATCTTCAAGTTTCAGTTTGATTTTTTAACATTTTTTTTTCCTTTTTGTCTTTTTTTTACTGACCAGCAACAGGATCGCAACCCTCGGTGTTGCGCCCGCACCGCGCTCAGCCAGTGAGCGGGAACCGGTCTCCACATGGGATCCAAACCCTCGGCGGGAGCGCCGCCACGCTCCCAAGCGGCGCACTCTCCAGTGCGCCACCCGGCCGGCCCCATACATTTTTTTTCTTTCTTGAGCCCAATAGCAACTTACTTAAGCCCTGGAATGCCCAGATAGGTGGGTCTGAAGTTGTCCTTTGAAAAGTGTGGTTCTGCCAGTGCCCGGGAGTGTGTTGGGCACATTGTTTCCTGTGGGGAAAGGACTATCTGGAGCAGCAGCTGGGAGCTGATGGTGTACCACCGTCTCTGCCAAAAACTGAAAAAGAGAGAAGGAATAGAGGCGGGGGGGGGGGGGGGAAAGGGGGAGGTGAGAGATATGACACTGGAGAGGTAGGTGGGAGTAACTGTGTTAAAGTTTTTGAATTTATCCTGGGAGCAGTGGGGAGCAGGTTCAAGTGTCTTAAGAAGAATGTGCGTGTGGGAATATAGGAAAAGACACGATCAAATTTATCGTTTGGAAAGACCACTGATCTGCAGTGTGGAGACTGGATTGGAGGAGTCAGGACTGGAGGCAGGAAGACCAGCTGGGAGGCCGGTGTGTTGATCAGGCCTGAATGTGGTCCAGGAGGAGTTTGTTCTGAACTAGGTCAGTGGCACTGGCAGTGAGGAACACAGTTGAAATCAAGAGTTATTCACGGAGTGCAATGGGCAGGACTTAGTGATGACTTGGATGTGGGGAGTAGGACGGAAGAAAGGGCAGGAAGGATGGTTCCAAAGTTTGTAGCTTGAGTTTGGATGGTGCTATTCCCTGTGGAGGAGCTGGTTTGAGGGGTGCAATTTAGGATGGATCTGTTGACTTTTTGGTGTCCATAGGATTCAAGTGGAGCTGACCACTTAGCAGTTGTATGTACATATCTGAAGCTCAAGAGAGAGGTAATGAGAGGTGGAGATTCAGAGTCACTAGTGTACGAATGATGCCTGACATTCTGAGAGTAGATAAAATACTGAGCAATTAGAATAAGAATAGATCAAAACCTGACAGTGCTCAACACACGCTCTCTTTGCTCCAGTCACAGCGATGACAGGTCATTACCCAACTGGCCATACAATCTCCCACCTGCGCATCTTGGCTCCTGGTCTCCTGCTACTTAGAATGTGATATCCTCTTTTCTCTGCCTGTCAAATTTTAATCTCTTAGGGCTCTACCCAATTATCTCATTGAAGACGCCCTGCTGGAGCTTTCCCACCCCTCACCTGAACTCTCCCAGCACAGAACACCCAACGCCCTTTATCTGCCTCCCGCAGTCCCCAGACTGTGCACTCCAGGGTAGGAACACGGTTTCACTCCTTCTGCAACCCCTATGCCTTGTTCTGTGCCACCTCAAGCGTTCACACACATTGTTCCCTCTGCCTGGAGGATTCTGTCCCTTCTCCTCCCCACACTCCTCCCTTTGCCTGATGAATGAAGAAGACACAGGTAGAGTCTGGAATAGATAGGTAGTGTCTGGAATGCCATGTGAAGCAGATTGGGCTTGATTCTGTAGAGGATGAGGAGCCATGGAAGGTTCTAGAACACAAGGGTGACACATGAGATGATTGTGGCAGCTGTGAGGCTGCAGAACTCTTTCCTATATTTATTGCTTAATCCACAATGTATTTCAGATTATGAGTGTGGAGATCACCTAGCCCCTACTGGTTAATGAGCTGTCAGCTTTCTGGAGCATCATCGTGACAGGTGACTCTGCCTCATGGTGCCCTCCATTCTCACCACTAACAGCAAGAGGGTCTTTCTCCTGGGAGTAGGGAGGCTGCAGTATCATCAGGCCTGGGCTCCAGGGGAAAACCAGCCTTTGATTCACGTGCTTATCAGTGCACAGAAACCTAGGGGACTCCCACCAGCACATCACCCTGGAAATCCTCAAGATCTGTCTAGAGCAGTCACATCAAAATTGATAGAGCGCAGTTCCTGATTTGGAAAAAAAAAAAAAAAAAAGCCATCTGTTAAGGACAACTGGGAAGAAACTGAAGAAATTTGAATATGAACATATATTACATGATATTAAAAAACTGTTATTAGTTCTCTTAAGTGTGATAATTTATGGTGGATTGTAGGAAAATGGCCTTATTTTTTAGATGCAGTTTTAAAAATATCATGGTGCCTGTAATATACTTTAAAATGGTTCAGCCAAAAAGCAAAATACATGGATATATACGGATGCAGCAAATACGGCAAAGAGCTAGCAGTTCTTTAATCTAAGTGGTGGGTATATGAGTGGTCATTGATTTAGTCTTTTTCTCTATGTTTGAAGTTTGTCAAAATAAAAAGTTAAAAGCATAATAGGGCAGCTGTGGCTTCCCATTTCCTCAAAGCAGTGACAGCAGATGGGACTGTCCCACAGCTCCACAGCGGTGAGGCTGCAAGGGGTGGGGTGGCATTACTCAAAGTGTGGTCACTAGACCAGCCCATATAAAAATAACTCGGGAGCCTGATGAAATGCAGATCCCTGTGCCCCACCATGGCTCGTCTGCATCAGATTTTTCTCATAGGTGAGGTACAGGCATCTACATTTTTAACAGAGTCCCTAGCTGAGAATCACAAGCGTAGTAAATCATCCACCCAACTAAAGTTCAAGAGTGAAACGTTTTGATTCTGTTGGCCACTAATTAGCTGTGTGATCTTGGGCAATTTGCTTAACTTCTCTGAGCCTCCATGGAGTCCTCAGCAGAGTGGTTACACTACATAAAAGCTACCTTCCCTGCCTCATTGGTTAGTTTAACTCAATATTGTATGTTTCTTAAATGCTGTATAAAGTGCTATACAAGTATAAGGTGATACACTAAGCAATGAGAAAGAATAGCTGCCATGTATTGAGGACTCAATATTAGTAGGCAAGGTGTGTACAATATTGGATTTGACGCTCACAACAACGCCGTGAAATACAAATGATTACCTTTTCTTTACAGATGAGGACACACACTTGACCATGGTTGTTGTATTAGTTTCCTATTGCTGCTATAACACGTTACCACAAGCTTAGTAGCTTAATACAACACAAATTTATTATCATACAGTTGTGAAGGTCAGAAGTAGTAAAATCAATTTCTTCTGGAGGCTCCAGGGGAGAATCTGTGTCCTTGCCTTTTCCAGCTTCCAGAGGCTGCCTGCACCCTTGGCCAGGACTCTTTCCTCCATCTTCAAAACCAGCAGTGTAGCACCTTCAAATTTCTTGCTCTCTCCCCTTCTCTGACCTTTGCTTCTATGCTCACATCTCCTCCTCTGACTCTGGCCTTAGAAGTACGTAAGATCAGAGAAGTATTGGACCTACCCAAATAATCCAGGGTAGTCTCGAGATCCTTAACTTAATCATGCCTGTAAAGTCCCTTTTGCCACGTAATGTAACATATTCACAGGTTCTGGGTACTAGGACGTGAACATCTTTGGGGAGGCCATAGTTTCACCTACCACAGTTGTGAAACCCGTGATGCCCATCTGATCCCCAAGCCCACCCCTATGTTGCTCCCTTAAAGATAACATGACCCAGTGAAACACCAGACAGCCTCCAAGCCTTTCCTTCCTCCATAGTTATACTCATCCACACTGTCTAGTTTATCAGGAGAGGGGCTGGTCTGAATTTCACCCAAGGTGTTGAATGAGACACTGGTCTTCATTTAGCACAGAGAGAAAGGAGACTGGCAAGTGCTTTTACCCTGAGTGGTGTGGCGCTGTCATTGCATGCCACAGGTGGAGAGCACACAGGTGCCATGGTCTGTACTCTTGGCTTCCTTCTGGCTATCACACTGAGGCACTGTAGGGAGAGAACGTGGGATATAACGAAGCCTCGAGGAATGACAGGACAGTCTCGGCAACTACATAGGCACGCAGTCTTTGGATCAAAATGAAGCCGCGTGGGAGGGCTCTGCAGTGTAGAGTCTGCACCATCTCCAAGACTGGACCCCAAAGAAGGTTTCCTACTGCCCACCACAACACCCCCATACCTGCTTTTCTTTCCCTGAAAACCAATATTTACTCGTTTGTGGAAACTGAAAATTGTAGATGAGTATAAGGAAGGAAACATCACACGTTCCCAAAATTCAAGCAGATTTCAACACAGCCTGCTTTGCTTCATAAAAATGTGATTTGGATCACACTGTATATGTAATTTTGTATCTTGCTTTTTTCCTTAACATTATATCATGAGTGGTTTTCCAAGTCGCTAAAAACTCTTTGTAAACATCATTTTTAATGGCTGCATAATGATTCATTGTAGGAATGTATCACCATTTACTTACTTAATTGATATATTATTTTTAAGACAATTAGGTTAGGCATTTTCTAATTTTTTTTTTTTTGCCATTACATTTGTTGTTTCAGTTAATATCTTGGTGCATAAATCTTTGCAACAATGGAGTTGCATGTTATGCTGGGGTTAGATTTTAAAATCAAAGTGTAAAGCAAAAATTGAATATAGTTACAATTAATTTTGAAAAAAAATCCCTTAAAGCAGTTCCTTAAAGCAAATTTTAAAAAATTATTTTATTTTATTTTGTCAATATACAATGTGGTGGATTATTGTGGCCCATTACCGAAACCTCCCTCCCTTCCCCTTCTACCCTTTCCCTCCCAACAACCTCCTTTCTGTTCACTTGTCGTATCAACTTCAAGGAATTGTAATTGTTCTGTCTTCTTCCCTCCCCCACCCCAGGTTATTTGTGTATTTATTTATTTATTTTTAGCTCCCACAAATAAGTGAGAACATGTGATATTTCTCTTTCTGTGTCTGGCTTGTTTCACTTAACATAATTTTCTCTAAGCTCATTCATGTTGCTGCAAATGGCAGAATTTCATTCTTTTTTGTGGCTGAGTAGTAATCCACTGTGTATATATACCACATTTTCCTTGTCCACTCATCTGTTGATGGACATTTGGGTTGCTTCCATATATTGGCTATTGTAAATAGAGCTGTAATAAACATGGGAGAGCAGGTATCTCTTTGATGTGATGATTTCCATTACTTTGGGTGTGTACCCAGTAGTGGAATTGCTAGATTGTATGGTAGTTCTATCTGCTATTGTTTGAGAAAACTCCATACTGTTTTGCATAGTGGCTCTACTAATTTACAGTCCCACAAACAGTGTAGAAGGGTTCCCCTTTCTCCTCATCCTTGCCATCATTTGTTATTATCTATCTTTTTGATAATAGCCTTTCTGACTATGGTGAGATGATATCTGAATGTGCTTTTGATTTACATTTCCCTGATGATTAGTGATGTTGAGCATTTTTTCATATCATACTCAGTTTTTGAAATCATACTAAGTTTGAGATGTGTATAGTACGCTTACAGGCTACAACACATTTTATATGGGAGCTAAATTTTCATTGCCAATACATAATCAGTACTTAGATTTCATAATTTTTTTGTAAAAAAAAAGGAGTTTCATGTACCTCTGTTTTCCAAAAATACTTAAATGTTTTCCAATTTCTGAAGTAACAAAAAATCATATTCTATTGATGTTCACATCCACATTGGCAAAACTGGTTCATTGCTCTTTAGAATAATTAATTTGTCTTTGAAGCAAAACTATATTAGTTTCAAACTATGTCTATCCAAATTAAGTAAATTGACTAAGTCTTGTGTCAACTCAGTATTATCAAATTCAAAATAAGTATTTCATAAATTGAAAAGCAACTCTAAAAGTATCAGTTTCAAAAAAATGTTCCTCAAATTTTTCTTGTACTTTTTGCAACTAATTTACATAATATCGATGATTACAATTAAAATCTTGGGTTTATTGATTTATGCTGGAAAAGAATTTGTAAAATCATTTTTTCCTTTTTTTTTTTTAGCAAACCTTTATTCAGACTGACCAAGAGAAAAAGAGAGAAGACTGAAATTACTAAAATCAGAAATAAACAGTTGCATTCTTACAATGTCATTATGTTTTTTTGTGGTGGTAAGATTTGGTTTCTTTTTCTCATTTGCATTTTTGTTCTACCAGTGGGTTTTGTTCTTTCTTGTGTATTCATCATAGTGATTATCATTTTTTGGATTCCAGGTGCAGGATTTCCCTGAGGTTTTCTCGTAGAGCTGGTCATATGGTGGTGAACACCTGCAGTTTTTGTTTGTCTGGAAAATACACTATTTTCCCCTCATTTCTGAAGGATAGCCTTGCTGGGTACAGTATGCTTGGCTGGCAGGTGTTTTTTTTCTTTTAGTATTTTGAATATGTCATCCCATTTTCTTCTGGTCTATAGAGTTTCTGTTGAAAAGTCTGCTGTTAGTCTGATAGGGGCTCCATAATAGGTGACTTGCTGCTTTTCTCTTGCTCCTTTTTAGATTCTCTCTTTGTCTTTGAGCTTTGCCAGTTTGACTATAATGTGTCCTGGAGAGGATATTTTGGGGTTGAATCTGTTTGGGGATCTTTGAGTCCCCTGGATTTGAAGGTCCATGTCTCTCCCTATACCTAGGAAGTTTTCTGTTATTACTTCATTGAATAGGTTTTCCATGCCTTTTCTTTTCTCCTCTTCTTCTGGAATACACATGATTTGAATGTTTGTGTGCTTAAAGTTGTCTGCTAGCTCTCTTAGATTTTCTTCATTTTTTACAAATTCACTTTTCTTTTTGTCCACCTGGGTTATTTCAAAAGACTATCTTCAAGATCAAAAATTCTTTCTTCTGCTTGTTCTAGCCTGCTGCTTAAGCTCTCCATTGTGCTTTTATTTCATTGAATGAATCTTTTAGTTCCATGAGCTCTGCTACATTCTTTTTAAAGGTATTAATCCCTTTGTAAATTTCCTCCTTCTATGGCAGTGTGTCTGTCCCTGTCTGTAAGGAGGGATGAAGGATAACCCCTCTGCTTGGACCTTTTGACAGGAGTGTTGCAGACCTGAGGTCCTATCTTCTGAAGGACTCACAGAGGCCAGTGGGAAGCGAGTGGACCTAGAATCCCAACCTCAGGGCTCAGGACCCTGCTGTCTTTTGCAGCTAGCAGCTCAGACAAGAAAAAGAACCCGACTTTCCTCAAGTTTGTAGCAGAGCCAGCTTTTTCTGGGAGGCACTGAACCTTTTCTTCCCACTCTCAACCCCATATGGCCTCTGACAGGCGTGGTTGCTGACAGCCACTTCCCTTACCCCCATCAACCCCCTCTCCCTTGTTCGACCTAGGGTCACTTGGGTGTTATAAATAAACCATATGGATGCCCAGCACTGCAGCCTGCACCAATTTAGAGCTCACAGTTCAGAGCATGAACATATTTCCCAGTTTGCCTGGGACAGCCACCATTTACACCTGTTGTTCTGGCATAATTATTAATAGCTCTCTTTTTCCCTCTCACCAGTGTCCAGATTTAGACAATAAATTATTTGGTTACTCTAACTTCTCATCTGCAACAAGACACATTCTTTGGCTTATACTGACACCTGTAGGCACACAAAATGGCTTTGAAAAAATGAAAAAGTGGTAGGCTGTCCCCTTCCTAACCTCCAGGATCACCTCCTGCTTCTATTGAGAACCCTGACTGTTTGGTGTGATTCTATAAATGGGCAATGGCAGGGCAAGATTTCCATGGGGAGATGCTGCACACTCTGCTGCCCTGAATGTCCAGGGTTAGACTAACACTTGGAGTAATGTTAATGCTCCAGAGAAGACTTTGATCATCAGTGTTGGGTCAAAAGACAAGCCCAATGACCCCATGTGCTATGGAAGGCATAGCCAGGTTTGGGGGTGCAATTTTCAGAGCCCTTCCTTGGAGATCAATAATTGTCTGAAAAGTGCAGGGACAGCATGGTAAGGACATCACATGAGAACGAGGCTGGGGGTGTTCAAAGCTGGACAGGCTTGGAGGGAGACTTATGCAGGTCAGTTTCAAGGCCAGGCTCCTCTGTTGCAAATTATTTGACCCTGGGTTTGCTGTGACAAAGAAGACACAGGACATTAGTGGCGATGGGAGCTGCAGGACACGAAGGCCTTACCCTCCCCTCTCTCTCAGGTTCCATCATGACACGTGGATTCCAATCTGACCATCAGAAACAATACAAGGCCCTTTTAAAAAATTAAATTCAGAGGTCGAGACAGCTTCGGGCAGGACTAATTTGTGTGCTTGGCTGTCACAATGATGAATGTGAGACAGATTAACCCTTGGGCTCCTGGGCCCAACAGCACTGTGGGGCCACCTTTTCCCTGCATGAAATTGCCTTTGTGTGGGGCCGTCTGTCCCGGCAGATGTCACCCCCTCCTGCTACCTCATGTCCCTGGCCAACTGCTCTAGACCCCAGAAAAGGGAAAACAGGCTTTTTCCAAGATAAGAAAGGAGGCTTGAAATTGTGTTTGTCCTACTTGGAATAAATCAGGGTAGGGAAGGGAAACACAGGATGTTGTCTGACTTCCAGGTATTCTTGTAGGTTTTTACTGTAGATTTTGTTTTTGTCCTTTTTTTTTTTTTTTTTTAAAGATACCAGTGTCGTAAAGTCCCTAGTAAGATAGAAACCAAGGGCTTCACCAATTCCCTTTGAAGAGCTTGAGTTGGATTCTTCCCAGACCCTCTGTGAGAGACCCCTGGCCATGCCCCTTGACCCAAATCTCGGGAATGTGGGGGTCGAGCTGGCCGCCTTCTGGCTGTCACTTGCTGAATGAACAGACCATTATGAGTCAATTCTCTGCTGTCTGCTATTTAAAACGACGGGTTCCTTCCTGTTTCCTACGCACTGACTGAGGCTTCTTCTGTGTGGGGGGAAAAAAAAGGAAACAGGAATAAAGTGCCTGCTCTGAGACTGAATGAGCTACACATCTCGGGCCGCTGTGCACAACAGCTCCTAACTGTTTTATCTGTACAGATGGCTCTAATTTGGTGTTGGTGGCATGACTCTGTGAGGTGATTTCCCAAATACTTGGTTCATTTAACTGGAGGAGGGGTGTACCCCTCTAAGCCAAGCTGGAATCCTCCAAGAAATAAAATTGCTCCTAGGGTTGCATGTTGCATTTTTGCAAAAGTCCCTGAACTGCAAATGTTTCTTCCAACAGGGAAGGAGGAAAAGTGCAAACCACCCCTACACCACACCCCAGCCAGAAGCGAGAATGCCCTCTGCTCTGATTCTTTTCCCCACACCCCAGGGAAGTCCAGTGACTCACTGGGAGTGAGCCGCCCCCACGACCTCATCCCCAAGAGAGGCAGACTGGGGAGGGACAAGCATGGCCCCAGATGGTGGGGCAGGGGTGGACCAGTGGGGGTCTTGTCAGGTGAGTCTCTCTCTAACTTTGGCTTTTTCTCCTTTCCTCAAAGTGTGAGGAATGTCATAAGGAAAGCCAGGTTTCTTTGGTTATTATCCATTGAGTTGTGAGTTTTGGTAGTAACGACAGGAGACAAAGCGGCTCCTGCTTTCCTGGGGTGCCACCTGGCTGCTACTGGGGCTTGATGGACAGACACCAAGGCTGTTACCTCTGGCCGTGCACAGCTCAGGGGCTCTGGTGGCTGGGGCTTCCTGGGGGAGACAGACCAGCCTTGAGAGTGCCAGAACACTGCTGGGATGTTCAATCAGTCACTCACGCATCAAGCACATGGGACTCGGTACCAGCCATGGGCTGCAGGAGGTTAGAGATGCATGGCTCCCACCTGCAGGAGCTGTCATGTCCCTGCGTGGGGGGAGTGAAGACACATCAGGTACTCGCTCTGCCTGGGAAGCAGGTTGAAAGGAAGAGGTGCTGGTGAGCCAGGACTTGAAGAAAAGGGATAAGACTATGTTAGGCTAAAAGGCAGACATGCTCAACAGAGGGAATGATTGGAGGCGAAGTGCAGAAACATACACATGGGAGGTTTACGAGATGGTACCAGGTGTCAGTGTCATATCCCAAGTGCAAACACCAGCAGTCTGTACATAACTATGTGTGGGAGTGAATAGCCAGGCATGGCTAGAGCGTGGGGTACATATGTGTGTGTGTGTGTGCGCACATGTACGTGTGCACATGTGGGGGTGGCCTGTGGAGGAGTGGAGACTCCAGGCTGTCAAAGGTAGGTTAGAGCCAGACTGAGAAAAGCATGTTGGCAAAGAGAAACCCAAACAAAGTTTTTAAAGTCTCACTGTATTTAAGAGTCGGTTTGTTAGAATGAAATAATCAGACGTATTTTCAGGAGCACATCCTAGATACTGATGGGGCAGGGCTGCAGGGGGACCAGTTAGGAGGACACTGCGGTTATCTAGGACTAGGCAAGAAGCTGGAGCAGGACAGATGCTCGGAAGGCCTGAGGGCTGCTGGGGAAGGGGAGGGGACTCCCGGCTGCAGTGGAGCCACTGCTGTTTCAGGGCATCTCTGTCGGAGGCGGCTGCTGAGAGAGCACCTGGAGCAGGTGTGGGAGCGGGCGGCTCCTTCTCTCTTCAGGGAAGGGCAGGGGGCCTTTGTCTTGGTACCGCTTACATGGGAATGTCAGGCACTTCCCGCTATGACCCTCTCAAAGCACCAGGCTTTTCTTTTCTCCATTGGTTTGGAAGTCCAAACCAGGAAAATCCTTATCCAAACACTCCTTTGACCATTTACTAGCCATGGGACCTTGAGCAGTTCAGTGACCTCTTCCAAGCCTCTCAGAGTAGCTGTGAGAATTAAGTGAACAGACGTCCTTAGTGCTCCACCCTTTGTGGTGCGCGTGACCACGGGAGGGTAGGAATCGTCCTCTGTTTTGTTCCATCATGTGACGAGTGCTCACTAAAGGTTTTGCACATTGAAAATGCTTCAAAGCATATCTAATGAATGAATGAATGAATGGTGGCTCCTGGCACACCCCTGGCACCCAGCAAAAGTGGAATAAATGTGAGTTGCCTTTCTTCCCCTTGTTTTCTCTGCCCCCCATTTTTTCTTCCCTGTGCCCCACACCTTTCTGCCATCTTGGTCTCATTTTTCTGCCTTCCTCCTCACCCTTTCCCCCCTCACCCTCTCTCTCCCTCTTTCCTCCTTTTTCTTTTTACTCTCCTCCTTCCCTTCCTTCCTGTGCTGGGTTGAATACTGTCCCCCAAATTCCACCGGCATCTGTGAATTTGACCTTATTTGGAAATAGGGTCATTGCGGGTGCAGTCAAGTTAAGATGAGGTTATACTAGATTAGGATGGACCCTAAATCCAATATAACTAGTGTCCTTATAAGAAGAGGAAATTTTGGACACAGAGACACAGGGAGAATGCCATGTGATGGCAGATGCAGGGATCAGGGTGATGCTGCTCTAAGCCAAGGAAAACCATGGATTGTGAGAACCACCAGAGGCCAGAAGAGTCATGGAACAGAGTCTCCCAAAAAGCTGCAAAAAGGACTCCACCCTGCCCACATCTTGATTTCAGACTTGTGGCCTACAGAAGAACTGTGAGGCAGTTTCTGTTGTTTTCAGCCATCCAGTCTGTGGTACTTTGCTAGGGCAGCCCTAGGAATCGGATGCACTCCCGTTTCCATTTTCCTGAACGTTGGTCTCGGAGGCTCCCACCACTGCCCAGATCCTTCCATCTCTCCTGCAGAGGTGTGCAACCCACCAGCCCCAGAAGGCCTGCGGGCCTGTTGTGGAGGGATCTCCTGCCTCTGGGTTTACTTTGCACAATTAAGAAATACAGAAAAGTGCAGCAAAGTCATGGAAAATATCTAGGTGGGAAGTCACGCGGAGCCTCACGGGAGGAAAGGAAAGAAACACAATTGACTTGAAACCTGGGAGTTTTGAAGTGTGCTAGCAAATGCACTGTCAAAGTGTGCCACAGGTTGGCCACCAGGGACACGTGAAAAATGGGCTGGGGAAGTGTGTGCTGGCAGCTCTATTTCTGGAGCACACTCTTCTCCAGGTGCTGGTGCAGCTGTTAAACCAGCAAGGAGTTTCTGCTGGTTTTAGAGGCAATAAAGCTCATGAGCAGCAGTTACCCTTGATAAACCCTATGTCACTTGGCAGCACCATGGGGTGCCTGGCACGGGGAGCAGGAGCCCAAGAGGCTTCATTAGTGAGGACTCAGAGAAGTGGGTGCTCTGTGAGCTCACACAGAGGAGGAGAGGGCAAAGCCCAGGTTTACCTGGTGTGAGACAGCAGGACCTTTTGTACATTCTTACCCACGTGACTGTGGCAGCCCAGGGTCGCGGATAAAGGTCGGACTGGCTCCAGCAGTTTCTGCGCACTCCCCATTGGGATCCCAGAGCCATAGTTGTGAGTAGGAAAAGCATTCCTTTTTCTGGTTCTGCTAAAGGACCACAGGCCTTTATGGGAAGGAGAACCTGGAAGAATACTCAAAGATGAGAATAAGGGCAGAAGGCGTGTGCCCAGTGAATGACCCAGATGGAGTCTCCAGTCCCCCCCCTCAAGCGGATGGACAGCCACATCTGGATGAGGCAGGGCCACTGTTTTATGCTGCTATAACAGAATACCAGAGACTAGGTACCTTATAAAGAAAAGAAATTTATTTCTCACGGTTCTTGAGGCTAGGAAGTCCAATATCAGGGTCCTGGCATCTGGGGCAGGGGGAGCTTCTTGCTGTGTCATCCCGTGGTGGAAGGAGAGAGGGTAAGAGAGAGAGGGGACCGAACTCACCCTTTTATAAGAAACCCACTCCTGTAATAACAACATTAATCCGCTCACGAGGGCAGAGTCCTCACGACCTAACCACCCCCCACTATGCCCCACCTCTCAACACTATTGCATTGGGGATTAAGTTTTCACCACATGCTTTTGGGGGGACACATTCACACCACAGCAACCACCAACTCTGATGGAAGAGCATCTTGGGGGTCAAAGGCAGAGACGTGGGGCAGGAAGCATGGGTGGAAGGATGCCACCCAGGTGTGATGAGCGGTGAGAGTGAAAGTGAGGGTGTAGAAGAGCCAGGATTGGCAGGTAGGGCCTGAGTTGCTGAAGACTTGTGGGACAGCCAAGAATGAAGTCAAAGATGGGCCAGGGCAAGTCAGTCAGGAATGTCTAAAGCATGAGCAAATACCCCTGGGGTTATGGACTCAGGGAGAAGGGGGCCAGCCCAGGGAGCTGGCTGGGGGTGGGAGGCATGGTGGACAAGCTCTGAGAGAGTCAGGGTATCCCAGCTGAATAACCACTAAGACCCAGAGAGAAGCAGCAACAACTGCAGAGCAGTAGCAGCCAACAAGCTGAAGAATCTTGCTTCTTTCATGGTCAAGGAGAAAGAGTGAGGGGGTTCCAGCATGGTATGGGGGGATAAGTAAGGACAGAATTAGAGTTAGCTTAGCTCACAAGCTAGTCAAACGATTAGGCTCTGTGCCTACCAGCCGTCCCTTCAGCCTCGCACCCTGAAGAAACCTAGGAAAATAACTTTGTTACCTAAATTACTAACTGGGCATGTGTTCCATAAATCTTTCCCTGAAGAACTGAGGAATCTCTGCCCCAAGGTTGTGTTCTTTTTTTCTTTTTTTTGTCCTTTTTTGTGACCGGAAAGGGGATCGCAACGCTTGGCTTGGTGTTGCCCGCACCGCGCTCAGCCAGTGAGCGCACCGGCCATCCCTATATAGGATCCGAAAACTGTGCTCCCAGCGCCGCACTCTCCCGAGTGAGCCCCGGGATCGGCCCCCAAGGTTGTGTTCTTTTTTTTTTTTTTTTGTCTTTTTCCGTGTCCGGCAATGGATCGCAACCCTCAGTGTCGCCCCCGTACCGGACCGGGACCGGCAACGGGATCGCAACCCTTGGTGTTGCCCCCGCGCCTCGCTCAGCCAGTGAGCGGGAACCAGTCTGTATGTGGGATCCGAACCCTCAGCAGGAGCGCCTCCGTGCTTCCCAAGCAGCACACTAGCGCAGTGTGCCACCGGGCCGGCCCCAAGGTTGTGTTCTGAAGGAGAAATCCTCCATCCGTCAGAGAGCCTGGGGAAGGGTTTCTGCTCTGGATGCTGGAAGCTGGGACAGAGCTCCAGTGAGCCCCACTGGGGTCCCTTGGAGGCCACATGCTCCTGACAGGGTAGCTTCAGCACAGGAGGGCCATCCAATCTGCCTCAGAACTTACAAGAGCAAAAAGGAAATGCATATTTTAGAGGATTTTTAATCTGCTTTGTGTGTGCATGTGTGCATACAATGGACCACTTTGTCACTTTGGCAAAGCCTACATACAGACTTCTTCTCAAAAATGTTTTAAAATGGATAAAATAAAATACTAGACTAAATATGTACTGAAATATGATTATCAAAATTAAAAATCATGATAATGTACCTCTTTATTAATCCATTATTAAATAACAAGATATAGTGGAAGGTTTAATAACCACCATATTTTTGCAGTAGTGATAAGTATAAATGATTCTTTTTTTTTTTTTTTGTCTTTTTCTGTGTCCGGCATCGGATCGCAACCCTCAGTGTCACCCCCGCACCGGACCGGGACCGGCAACGGGATCGCAACCCTCGGCGTTGCTCCCACGCCTCGCTCAGCCAGTGAGCGGGAACCGGTCTGTATGTGGGATCCGAACCCTCGGGCGGGAGCGCCGCCGCACTTCCCAAGCGGCACACTATCCATTGCGCCACCGGGCCGGCCCAATGATTCTTTGATATAGATGCAACAACTCTAACTTGATGTGAAAATACCCGTGATTTCTATTGGTGAGAGCATTACATGTACTGCCACTACTAATGTGATTTATTGACTACATTTATTATTAAAGATGCTAAGTGTAGAGAAAATAAAGACGAATTTTTTTCCCATCTAAGTTCATAGATCCCATGAATTCTATCCAAGAGTCCTTTGAGGGTGCTGGACTGAGATTAAGAACCTCTGTTTATTGTATAAAGCAATGGAGATTTGGGGGCTGGTGTGTTCCAACAGCAACTGACATTATTTTAATACTCTGTTGATCTGATTTGGTCTGGAAAGGGGCACTCTGCCTATATGAAGAACTTGACCTTTTTATAACCTTATTGTGAAAGACTGAATAATGGCCCCCAAAGATGTCCACATCCTCATGCCAGAATTGTGAATGTTCATTTACATGGCAAAAGGGACTTTGCAGATACAGTCAAATTAAGGATTTGTAGATGGGAAGATTATTCTGTATTACCTGGGTGGGCCCAAAGTTGTCACAAGGGTCCTTATAAAAGAGAGACAGGAGGACCAAAGACACAGTAGTAGGTGATGTGATAACAGAAGCAAGAGGCTGAAGTGAATCGAGGAAGGGGCCATGAGCCAAAGAGGGAAGGTGACTTCTAGAAGTTGAAAAGGGCAAGAAAATGGATCCTCTCCTGAAGCCTCCAGAAGGAACATGGCCCTGCCAACATATTAATGTTAGACTTCTGTCCTCTAGAACTATAAATTAGGGAAGAGTGACATAATCAAGATGGTGGAATAGATGATTCCCAGCATGGTTCCTCCCCACAAGTAGCCAATTTACAACTATTAAAAAGCAAAGACTGACTATCTGGAACCACTGGAGCTGCGGGAAGAGGAGAGACTTGTGGAGTTTGTGAAGTCATGCGAGGCCATGATGAGAGGGTGTAGAGATGGTACCAATCATTCTGAGCCCTGGTCACTTCTGAACCACCCTGGTATGAGGCAGGAGATGGCTGCAGCACATGGATTGAAGCTGGAAAAAACTGCAGCAGCACCCTTCGTGAACTGCTTTGAGTCTGCAGAGGACAGGAAAGCTTTGGAGTGCACCACACCAGCCCATAGACCATAAAGACCACTGGCAGGTTTCTCCTGGACCCACATGGGAGGGAACTACCATGGCTGCAAGGGGAAAAGAGCCATCCAGAGGTCAGTGAGTTACTGCAAGGTGTGAATACATGGCCTGCCCCATGGGAAGTGGTCGGAGTACAGGTGAAAGGCTGGCCTGCTGGAGGAATATTGGGTTCAGCATGGGCAGCTGGTCTTAGTGGAAATTGGTTAGGGTGATAGAACTGTAGGGATGCAACCTGCAGGAAAGACAGGCCTGTGCCAGAATTTCCACACAGTCCAGACATGGAAGTGATTAATGCCAACAATCAAAATCCTATCCACACATGCACATGCGCGTGCATGCACACACACACACACACACACACACAGCCTTCTCCAGAGAATCAGCAGCAAAATAGCAATTTAGCTCAAGCACAGAGCTCAAGTTCTAGTCTTCACAAGAAATTCTCCCAATTTGGGAATTAACCACAGCACAGAGTCTAAGTGGTGGTGGTAGCTTTTAACCAATCACAGAATGGGAGAAAGCCCCATAGACCAGAGATGAAGCTCTGATATTAACTAGCAAAGGTCTGATGCAACCAAAGAACACCTATAAAACCTAAAAGAGGTAGCAGTGTCCTCAAATGACCAGGCATCAATAGAGAAATATGTTGCCACCAAAAGAAACAAACAAAGCACTAGCAATGGACCCAGAGGAACAGCAGATCTATGAAATTTCTGACAGAGAATTCAGAATAACCCTCTGAAGGATGTTCAGGGAGTCATAAGAAAGTACAGATAGGAAATTAAATTATATCTGGAAAACAATACAATTAAAAATATAGAAATTCTAGAAACAAAGAATACATTATCTGAATTGAAAAACTCAATAGAAAGCTTTAGCAGCAAACTTAATCAAACTGAGGAAAGAATCAGTGAGCTTGAACATAGAACACATTAAATTATCCAATCAGAATAGCAAAAAGAAAAAAGAATAAGAAAAAACAAAATAGAAATACAGCAAATATGGGAGTCCCTCAAGCAAAATAACCTCCATATAATTGGCATATCTGAAGGAGAGGAAAAAGGAAGAGACTTAAGGAAATAATGACTGAAACTTTCCCAAGTATGTAGAAAGATGACAGTATCTGGACACAAGAAGTTCAGAGGACACCAATCAAATTCAATCCAAAGAGGAACACCCAAACACACATCATAATCAAATTATTAAAAACCAAAGACAAAGAGAGAATACTGAAAGTACAAGAGAAAAGAAACATGTAACATTCAACACAGCCCCAATATGTCTCTCAGTGGATTTCTCAGTAGAAACTCTACAAGCCGGAAGAGAATGATACAATAGATTCAGAGTACTGAAGGAAAAAGACAGTCAGCCAAGAATTCTGTATCTGACAAAACTAACCTTCAAATATGAAGGAGGAATAAAGTCTTTCCCACCCAAACAAAAGCTAAGGGAATTCATCAACACTAGACCTTCCTTACAAGAAATACTAAAGGGAGTTTTTCAACCTGACAGAAGACAAAGCTAAAGAGTAGCAAGAAAATATCTGAAGCCATTAAACTCATTAGTAAGGCAAATACGTAGATAACCTCAGAATAGTGCAATGTTGTAAGGGTGGTGAATAAACCACTTATATCATCCGTATAAAGTCTGAAGTATAAACTTAAGAAGACAAAACATAAACAACAACAATATAAGAGATAGGCAATATTAAAAGATATAATTTGGAACAACAAGATATCAAAAAAGTGGGGCAGTGGGAGGAATGGCACCAAAGCATAGAGTTGATTTTGGTTTTTTCTTTTTCCTTAAATATCAAAGTTAAGTTGCTATTAGTCTAAAATAATTTGTTCTAACTATAACTTGTTTTTTGTAAGCCTCATGGTAACCATAACACAAAAACCTAGAAGAGACATACTAAAAATAAATAGTGAGAAATCAAAATATAAAGCTAAAGAAATCCATTCAAGCACAAAGGAAGCCAGTAAGATCAGAAAAAGTATCTACAAAATAATCAGAAAAAAATAGCAAAATGGCAGTAACAAGTCCCTATATCTCAATAATAGCCCTAAGTATAAATGGATTAAGTGCTCAAATTAAAAGATAAGAGTGGCTTATTGGATTATAAAGTAAGAACCCAAAATATGCTGCTTACAAGAAACTTACTTAACCTGCAAAGACATATACTGTCTGAAAGTGAAGGGATGGAAAAAGATATTTCATGCAAATGAAAACCAAAAAAGAGCAGGAGTAGCTATGTTTATATCAAATAAAACAGACTTCAAGCCAAGGAAAGTAAAAAAAAGGTAAGGAAGAATATTATATATTGATACAGGGATCAATTCAACAAGAGGATATGACAGTTCTAAGTGTATACACACCAAACTCTGGAGAACCCAGTTATACAAAGGAATTATTATTGGATGAACCTAATGGGAGAGAGGGACTCCAACACAATAATAGGTGGGGACTTTAACACCCCACTTTCATCAACAAACAGATCATTCCAACAGAAAATTAACCAGAAAACATCAGAATTAATCTCTAGTATAGGCTGATTTGACCTATCAAATATTTACAGAACATTTCATCCAACAGCTGCAGAACACACATTCTTGTCAGTAGCATATGGGACATTCTCTAGAATAGAATATATGTTAGGACACAAAACAAGTCTCAACAAATTTTTTAAAAGAAAAATCATATCAACTACCTTGTCTGACCACAATGGAATAAAGCTAGAAATCAACAACAAAAGGGACATACGAAACCATACAAATACATGGAAATTAAACAATATGCTCCTAGATAAGGAAAGGGTTAAAGAAGAAATCAAAAAGGAAATTTAAAAATTCCTGGAGACAAATGAAAATGAAAACTCAGCATACTAATCCAAGAATCTATGGGACACAGCAAAAGCAGTACTGAGGGAAGAGGGAAGTTTGTAGCAGTAAATGCCTGCATCAAAAAAGAAAAAAAACTCCAAGTAAACAACCTAACATTACACCTCACGGAGCTGGAAAAACAAGAACAAAACAAACTTCAAGTAAGTACAAAGATCAGAGCATAAATAAATATATTAGATATTTTTAAAAAAAACAAAAAAATCAATGAAACAGAGTTGGTTTTTCGAAAAGATAAACAAAATTGATAAAACTTTAGCTAGATTAACAAAGAAAAAAGTGAGAAGACTAAAATAAATATGATTAGAGATGAAAAAGGAGATATTACAACTGATACCACAGAAATACAAAGGATCATGAGACTACTATGAACAACTATATGCAAGCAAACTGGAAAATAGAAGAAATGGATAAATTCCTAGACACACACAACTTACCAAAGTTGAATCATGAAGAACTAGAAAACCTAAACAGACCAATAACAAAGTAATGAGATTGAAGCAGTAATAAAAAGTCTCCCAACAAAGAAAACCCAAGGACCAGATGGCTTCAGTGACAAATTCTACCAAGCATTTAAAAATGAACTAATACCAATTCTTCTCAAACTCTTCCAAAATATTGAAGATAAGAGTATACTTCCAAACTCATTCTAAGAGTTGGAGGCAACATATAAAATATACTGTAAAGATATAGTAACCAAAACAATATGGTACTGGCATAAAAATAGGAAAATTGACCAATGGAATAGAATAGAGATCCCCAAAATAAATCTGTGCACTTAACAGCCAACTGATTTTCAACAAAGGTGCCAGAAATATGCAATGGGGAAAGAACATCCTTTTCAACAAATGGTGCTGGAAAAACTGGATATTCACATGCAGAAGATTGAAACTAGACCCCTATCTCTCACCAGACACAAAAATCAACTCAAAATGTATCAAAGTCCTAAATTTAATACCTGAAACTGTGAAACTACTAGAAGAGAACACGGGGAAACACCACACGAAATAGGAGTGGGCAGCACTTTTTTGAGAGAGACTACAAAGGCACACACAAAAAGAAATAAAATAAAATTCACATGGGACTACATCAAACTAAAAACTTCTGCACAGCAAGAGACACTATCAACAAAGCAAAAAGACAACCTTCAGAATGGGAGAAACTGTCTGCAAACTACATATCAGATAAGGAGCTAACATCCAGAATATATAAGGAACTTAAACAACTCAACAGCAGAAAAACAAATAACCCTATTAAAAAATGGGAAAAATACCTGAACAGACATTTCTCAAAAGAAGACATACAAATGGCCAACAGGCCCATGAAAACTGTCCAACATCAATAATCATCTGGGAAATGTAAATTAAAACCACAGTGAGTTATCATCTCACTCTAGTTAGAATGGCTATTATCAACAATACAAAAAAAATCACAAATGCTGTGAGGATACAGAGAAAAAAGAACTCTCCTACATTGCTGTTGGGAGTATAAATTGGTACAGCCAATGTGGAAACCAGTATGGAGGTTTCTCAGAGAACTAAAAATAGATCTACTTTATGACCCAGTTGTCCCACTACTGGGTATACCCAAAGGAAATGAAATCAACATATCAAAAAGACACCTGCACTCCCATGTTCATCACAGCACTGTTCATAACAGCCAAGAGATGGAATCAACCTAAATGTCCATCAATGGTGAATGGATAAAAATATCTGTGGTATATACACATAATGGACTACTACTCAGCTATATGTATAAAAAAAATGATATCCTGTCATTTGCAACAACACGGATGGAACTGAAAACCATCATGTTAAATGAAGTAAGTCAGGCACAAAAAACCAAATACTGCATGATTTCATTCATATATGGAATTTAAACAAAAAATGTGTTCTCATAGAAGTACAGAGTAGAATAATGGTTACCAGAGGCTGGGGCAGGGGGTAGGGTAGACAGGGGAGGAGAAAAAGTGGTGGACTAATGGGTACAAAACTATACTATCCACCCCAAGTGAATCGTTGTGCAGTGTATGCATATATTGAAACAACACACTGTACTCCACAAGTTTGAACAAGTAAAATGCCAAAGTACTTTGAATTAAAAAAAAAAAAAGAACTCTAAGTCAATAAGTTTGTGTTATTTTAAGCCACTAAATGTGCCATAATTTGTTACAGCAGCAATAGGAAGCTAATACACTTATATAAGATGTACCATTCCACTGTAAAACATTTTTTATTGAGGTGCGTTGACTGCAGTAAAGTGCATAGATCTTACTTGTACAGCTTGATGACTTTTTACACAATACATGCTGTGTAACTGCCATCCAGACTGAGATATGGAATATTCCAGCACCCTGCAGCTCTTTCATGTGACCTTCATACCCATAGGTCCGTGTTCCTGTTTTGTCTGCATTTGAACTTCCTGTAAATACAATTGCACCCTGAGTACTCACTCGTGTCTGGCTACTTAGTGCCAAGTCCGTGAGATTCATCCATGACTCTGCTTGTTACTAGTCCACATTTAATTTAGTCCTTTTATCAATTTTGTAGACTACTCTTATAACCATACCAAAAAAACCAAAAAGAGAGAGAAATAGAGACACTATTCTGTATTTTTCCCAGTCATATGGCTTCTCTTATGTGGCCTGAAGCCCTCAAAATTTTCCTCACTCCTCCAACAGGACAGCAGGGCCGTGCTCAGCAGTCTGGATGGAAAGTTATCCGGACTTAGGTTTTTCTCCCTCGAGGAATCCTGGTGCTCCAGCCCACAAGTTCCAGGGTGTGCTACGTGCAGAGTCTGTGCAGAGCTCCAGGCTTGGGCTGCTGCGCCCGGTTTTCTGAAGGAGGACCCCCCCATCATTTACTGAGCTCTTTCCAGCAAACGTTCTCTTCAGCACCAGAGAGTCCCCAGACTCTCTTTGCATTCGAGTCTTCCCTGTCCCTCTCAGACCTTCTGATCTGAGGCACTCGCTCTACCCCTTAAACGACTCCCCACTTTCTTCCCTCCTCTCCGCAAACCAAACCACCGCGTCTCTCTCGGCTTCTGCCCTTGGACTTCTCTTTCGCTCTGCATTTCCATCCACCTCAACCTAGAGCCCCAGAAACCCCTTGCCACATTGGCAGCATTTCCTTAAGGTGGCACAGGCACCCTGGCCTTTGCAAGGGCTCCTCTGGAGAGTCTGTGATTGCTAAAAGGTGAGATTTTCATTGTACTTTGCATGGGAGGCCCCATGCAGTGACAGCCTCACAAAGAGGACGTCCTGGCTGGCCCTTCCTGCACTCTCCCACTTCGGGATTCTGTCTCCAAAACTGCTGCCTCGGCTTTGGCTAGAGAGCTCCCCATCCTTACTGGGACCATGGGAGCCCCAGAGCCATGGTTTCCAATTCTGGGAGAGGAGAGAGCATGTGTGGCTTAGAGAAGTCGGCTAAGGTCGTGGTTGGTGGTCACCTGTCTTCTGGGTCACCACACAGGCAGAGCAGGGGAGGGAGATGGTTCCAGGAGCCACGGGGCCCGGCCTGTAGGATGACAGGCCTCGCCAGATTTCCCATCCCTGTCCCCTTTGTTACACCTTCAGTCTTCAGTGGGCACACTAACCCATGGGCAATTAGTCGTTTTTGTTTTTAAGATCAAAATATCATATTTACCACTAATAAATCTGATCAGAGTGTGGCCTTAGATCTGCAGCCAAGAGGCCTTTCAATATTCCCCACTCACTTCTTTAATTGGACTTGTCACCCCAAACTTCAAACCTGCCCCCTTATTCTTAAATCACAGAGCACGACTGGTTTTTACACAAGTGCCCTGCGCAACGGGAAGACTCCAGAAGAGAGAGTCAGGGGAGCATTTATAAGGTTCATTTAGGAGATCAGAATAGAGGGAAGGAAACAATTCTGAAAATCCTTTCTCTGCTTTAAAAAGTCACCACACACAAAGACCACAAACAAACCCCCCCTAAGACATTCAGAAGAACTTTGTTTTGAAAGCTGTTCCCTGCCCCAGGTCAACAAGAAGGAAAGGACTGCGGGGGACACAGCTCCCCCCTGCCCCGGGGGCACCCACCACCTAGTTGGGCTGTGTTTGCGCTCCAGGAAGCTCAGGTGCCTGGGCCTAGTCCCATCCCAGCTTTTAAATAATAAACATTTGTTATCCTTGCCCTCATTCATTAATTTTTTTAAAAAGGAAAATAAGCTAAACAAAGCAGAAAAGTATGCACATAAAAACCTCTCCAGGACGGCTGGAGAGGCAAGGAAGGAAAGGCCGCCTATAACTTATTTTTATAAACATCATAATAAATAACACAGATTTCAACCTATGGCTATAAATAACATCTGATGTTTTCTCTCCAGATTTACCCGGGCCCTTGCTGGCTTGAGGTCCTGCGTTACCTAAGCCTAAGCCTCGTTGTTTTTAGAAGTTGTATTTCTGTATCTTGCTTAGTGTTCGTTTGCAGGCCAGGCCCTTCCTTCGCTCCGTGGCTGCCTCCCCCACCCCACACCTCCCCCCGCCCCCAAGATCTCTGGGACTGGGACGTCCCCTCGCCTGGAAGGACACCTGATGGGGAGGCTGATGGGTTACCGGTTTCCTTCCTCAGCCGGCTCGCTGGCCCCACGGCCCCACAGATGTTCTCCCTGGGTTTGTTTTGATAGCCTGTTTTAAAAACAGTTCATATCCACCAACTGTTCAGATGATAACATTCCAAGGGGCCAGCAACTGATTCTTTTCGTTGCTGTTTATCCTGACAAGCACAGCCCGGCTGGACAAGCTGGGGCCGGGGGAATTCCCCTTTCTTGCGCTTCTGATTGTTGCCCACGTTTGCCACAAGGAAGTCTCATTTGCAGCTTTCTCTCACATGGGAGTCCTGTGTTCCCTGGGGAGGAGAGGAGGAGGAAAGACAATCGGATGGAGAGATGTAGTGCGGGTATTATTGGAACTGATGACCCTCCCTTAAAGGCAGACTGTTCCACCAGCAGCACTGAGAGGAGACTTTTGCCCACGTGTGTGCAGGGACGTGGGGAAGGCCCTGCTGGGGGGTCGAGCTGGTACTTTGAACTAACTCTCTCTCTAACATCTCAAGCCACCTAGGCCTAAATCAAACTTCTCAAATGCCCGCCGTAGCCACAGGAGCCTGTGGCTGAAGGCACCCGCTGCTTCCCCGGACACCCAGACCTGGCTGCTGTCCACTCTGACTCTTCCTCTCTTTTGAACTCCAAAGCCAAGTCGTAGTCAAGCCCGGCTGATTTTCCTGTGACATTTTTGTTGCTTGCGTCTATCCCTTCTCCTCCACCCCTGCCACCTCCACCCATACTGGGCCCCATCACCTGTCCCTTTCACTGTGGCAGTAACTTTGCCCACTGTCCTGGCCTTCCGTCTCTCTCTTTCCGTTACACCTTCACACCATTGCTAGGCTGAGCTTCCTAAAGCTTCACCCTGTTGTCACTTACCTGCTCAAAAAGCCTTAGCGACCTCCCACTGAGTGCAAATGAAGTCACAGTGCCTCTGCATGGTGCTATGGGTTGAACTGTGTCCCCCAAAGGTTCACGTATTAATCCCCACTATAACTGTGTCGAGGGTGGCAAATCCTATTATGGTAATTGAAAGGAGGGGTCTTGAAGAGATGATTAGGTTGTGAGTGGATTGATCCATTGTGAATGGATTGAGCCATTCATGGAGTAATGAGCATGGTTCTGATGAGCAAGTGAGTAGTTTCTCTTGTTCAGCCATCTGCCATGTGATGCCCTGTGTCACTGTAGAGCTGCCACCAGCGAGGTCCTCACCAGATGTATTCCCTGGACTTTGGAGTTCCCAGCTTCCAAAACTGTAAGAAATAAAATGTATTTCCTTATAAATTACCCACAGAAATGGACTATTAAATGTGGCTTTCCAGGACCTCCATGCTCTGGTCCCGACCTACCTTTGCTCCTGATCTCTGTCTACTGCTCCACACAGATCCCTCGCACTGTCTAGCCAAGCTCATGATTTTCTGAACACACCTGTGCTTTACAGTGGGGCTGCCATGTGGCCGATTCCAGGGGATGCCCTTCCCTTCATCATCTACCCAAATGTGCTTCTTGGAGCTGTTCAGGGCCCAGCCTGTGTGACTAGAGGGCCTCTGGACCTTTGCACGTGCCGCTTCCTCATTCTGAATTGCCCTCCTTTCCCAGCTCCACCTGTAAAAATCATACTATTCTTCAAATGCCACTTTTTCCATGAAGACTTTCTGATCACTGTTGCTGGAAAGTATAACTCTTGCTGAGAAATCTCTGAGCAAAATTGTACCTGCAGTGTTTACAATTTTCTTTGTATTTATATGTCAGATTTTCTCACATAGAATACAAACCTCCTTAAGGATGAAGACCATGAGTTGCTCTTCTGCATATAATCTGCTGTGCCCAGCACTGGGGCTGGCACATAGTAAGTGCTCAGTGAATTTTTGTTGGATGAAGTTAAGAATGATTTATGTTGGGCTCAGGCTGCCACATTTCACTGATGACCTCTGGTTGCATTTCAATTCAGCACATCTCTCAGATCTCTTCTCATCCTTGTTTGCTACTCTATGCTGCAGAGTTAGGTGAGGATTGGGTAGGAACCTAGGCTTGTCTCCTCCATAATCCAAACTCACATAATGATGATGCAGGGATTCTCAGATATGTGCAAGTCCATAAGATCCCAACTGGTCCAGTGCTTTGCAAACCACTGCTCAGAGCCCTGAGTCCCAGGACAGGTGGGGGTGGGCACCGGGGTAGAGGGAGGCTGTGCATGAGGGAGCTTTGGGTCTGTGTCCCCACACCAACCAGATCAGCTCTGCTTGTATCTGTCTCACATCTTGAGGTCTGGTAGAAGTTATCTTTACTAGTGGCCAAAAAATACTTGCTTTTAATGAAAAACAAAAACAAACCATAGATATAGTCCAAGTAGGTAAAAATCCAAAACTCTTAAGAGAAATGCCTGTCTAAACCTATTTGGAGGGATCTTAAAGAAAGCACATTCGACAGCTTCCAATCCAGAGCAATCCCCCCACCATCACAGGACAGTCCCCCAACAACAAATCATCACCTAACATGTTCAGAGTGGGCCAGGGAGAACCCAGGAAGATGGGAGTCAGATGCCAGGTTTTAGCTCCAGCTCTGCCAGGAAAAAATTGTGTAACTTAGGCTGAGTTCTTTCATGTCTCTGGACTCAGCATCTCATTGAAAAGCACCTGGAGGCCCAATGGCCTAGGCAGGGTGGCGCAGGGAGCCCCGGCCAGCCCAGGGCACTCAGCGATGTACCTGCACACACTGGGATTCTACTCTTAGCCTGAACTTGATCTCTAGGGCCCTCCCCAGGTCTTATCATTTAGAGACTCTGTGACTCAGCTGGCAGCCGTGTGGACCCTGTTGCTTGGGGAAATACAGCATGCACATTTATTCTGGGTTTGGATATTTAAAGAGCCGGGTGTGTTGTGCAACATTTCGGAAGTGCTTGGGTTAGGGAGGGGGCCGCAGACCGAGCTTTTCTTTAAACAGTTATAGATATCCTGTCCTGACCTCTCAGTCCACAAAGAGTAATTTTCTTCCCCTAAGAATCTGACGTGGGTCTTGCCCATTGTGTCTGCCTCGCTGGCTCCCGGCTGCACAGCCCGGCAGGAAGCAGGTGGCCTGAGGTGGGACACATGCCCAGCCCCATCTCAGGCCTGCGGTGGGTCCCCACGCAAGTGCAGCCTTGATCCCAGCAACAAAGGCTTGGCAGTGCCCCCCTCCCCTCTGCCCCAGGCTGCTGGGAGGGAAGCCGACCATCCGTCTGGTTCTGGTGGGGCATCTGAGGCATGAGGCTGACCCTCCACCTGGGATGAGAAGAAAGGAGCTGCTGGGCCCCCAGGAGTCTTGGCATAGGTGGCAGCGGTGGGGCCCCTGGGGACACTGGGCAGCCCGGGCTTCCTCTTCTGTGCTTGCTGTTTTCTCTGGCTCAGGAAACTCCGGCTGAAAGCTGGGACTTTGTTTCCAACCCCCTGCGTCATTTTTACTATTTGAATGGCCACTTTGGGCTGCTTTTAGGGAGGTGGCCCTTTTGTCGCTTTTCTCACTCAGGATGTTGTTTCCAATAGATTTCCTCACAGCCTCTGTCTGCTGCCTTTGTTTTCCTTTCCGAGGGCACATGGAGAAGTCTTGCAGAATGGGGACCAAGTCAGTGAACTGGACACGTGGTGCTGCTGCGAGTGGGCGCAGTTACATTTTTCTCTTATGACATTTATTGCTTTCATTTCTGCTCTCAGAGGTCGTTGTGTCTACGTGCTCATTATAGCACATTTGAAAAATATAGGAAATAAATACAGGTGATACAGGAGGAAAATTAGCCATCCCCGTAGTCCTGCTGGCCAGAGATCTCCTATTCACGTTCTGGTGATTACTGTTCTGTTTTGTTTTAAATTGGGCTCGTTCTGCCCATATTGTTAAAGGACCTGCTTTTTACATCCAACACTGTGTCCTTAACATTGTCACATGCCCTTGAACGTTTCACAGGCACAGTTTTTAAGGCCCCATAGTTCTCCCTTGCCACTAGCAAAGCAGCGTCTGAGACGTCAGCCAGTGCCAAGGAGGAAACTAGGACAGGAAAATTGAATATATAGAATATAATCCAAATTTATACATAATGCCTGGAGGGGTGGGATTGTGGATGGCTTTTATTTTCTTCCTTTTCTTTTAGAATTTGCACATTTTTCTGTGACACACACATGAGAAGAGGCAGAATGATGTAGTGATCGGAAGGCTGGGACAGCAGTGAACTCTGTTCAGTCCAATCACTAACCAGGTAAGTTGCTTAACCATAGGGTGCCTCCATTTCCCCATCTCTGAAGTGTGGGCAATAATGCTGCCTACCTCACAGGCGGGTTTGGAAGCTTAGGTGTAGGTGAAGCCCAGTAGATACCTAGTAAACAGTAACTATGGAGGCTTTACATTAGTATTATAATTATGAAAGTTCTAAAAGTTCCTGTTATGAGATGAATTATGTCCCCACCCCCATCACGTGTTGAAGTCCTGACCCTCGGTACCCCAGAATGTGACTGTATTTGGAGAGAGGATCTTTAAAAAGGGACTTAAGTTAAAATGAGGTCATTGGGATGGGCCCTAATCCAATATGACTGGCGTCCTTAGAAGAAGAGGAAGAGACATCGGGGATGCAGGCACACAGAGGAAAGGCCATGTGAGGACCCAGCAAGAAGGTGGCCATCTGCAAAGCCAAGGAGAGAGGCCTTAGGAGAAACCAAACCTCACGACCTGCTGACACCTCGATCTTGGTCTTCCAGGCTCCAGGACTGTGTGATGATTGATTTCTGTTGTTTAAGCCACCTGCCTGCAGTACTTTGTTAGAGAAGCCCTAGCAAACTCATACAGTTCCTTAAAAAGAATATCAGCATCACTGTTGTTCGTAGCCTATATCTCTGCCCTGAGTTCCTTATAATCTAAGAGCCATGCAGAGGCCATTGACACACCTTGTGCAAGTGGAAAACAGCCCCCGCCGCAGGCCCTGTGGTTCCTCTCCTTCCCAGGGTGCCCAGTGTCTGCAGGATGTCTTTTGGCTACATAGAGCCCCCATGGTCACGCCTCACAGTCCTGTTTCTCCCCAGGCAGCAGGTTCTCCCTTGACTCCACTTGGAATTTTCTCCCTCTTCCCTCGGGAGCCTTGGCCAGCCATTTTCCCATACCGGGTGCCCTCTCTCTTGAAGATGTGTCTGCACTTGAATAAAGTAGTTTTCCATCCTCCAAATACCAACAGGAGAGTTTTCATGCACACAGCACTTGGATCATTAACATGACGGTCTCTTAGAGTGGAGAGGAGGCCACTGGGGGTGTGTGTGCAGCGCTTTCTCTGTTTATGAAAGCACAGCTAGCTCTTTGCTGAAAGCACAGGAAAAATGATTGTTGGGTTAGGATATTTTTTGTTTTTGCAAACTGTGGGCCAGCTCTTTCTCCTTGGCTAGGTAGATCACCAGTGCACCTCGTCTGCTAAGTCAGCCTCTCTTCATCCCTATTTTCTCAGGAGACAGTCTTATAAATCTGACTAATAACTCCCATTTCATTTTCCCAAACTCCATTAGAGAGAAATTATAATGAAGCTCAAATACTCTCCAGGTTATTCATGGGAAAGACCTTTGGCTTTTTAAAAACGCATTCGAGATGGCTGGATTAATCTAGTGGCACATTACAATGTGGCCCTGCTGAAGTTTGCAGGAGATTCCTGGCACCCAGCATTGTGTGTTCCACAATACTGCCAAGGAACATGAATTATCTTTACAGGAAGAGGCTGGAATTAATATGTCAGATGGAAAAGACCCACTGGCAGTGCCTGATGGAAACCCAAGACCCTTTGCTCCGTGTCAAGGTTCTGCAAGGTTGGAGTCATAATTACACAACTCAAGAGCAAACACCCCAAGCAGGCTCTTCTCTGAGAAGGGCATGAGGGCAGAGCAGTGGAGAATTTATAGACTACCCTCTCCATCTGGCCCTGCTCACCCACAGGCTTGGGACAGGAGTATTTGTAGCCTTGGAAAGAGGCACTTACATAGATGCCTAATTTATCACAGGCATATTGAAAAAAAATGCTGATTTCATTCCTTTTATTACCTCTCTGGCACAGCAAGTTAATTAAAAAAAATGTATGATTGCTGCTTTGTATTCATTTAAGAAGTTGATTTGTAATGTAAATATATGCATTTGTATGGTACATACATCAATACGAGCGATAATAATGGTGAATAATAGAATAATAATATCTATCACCAAATGAGCTCCAGACCGTGGGGAAGAAGTGATATACAGATTATTTATAACCCCATCACCAACCCTGCAAGGCCAACATTATTAAATCCATTTTATTGATGGAGAAACTGAGGCTCAGAGTAGTTAAGGAGCTTGCCCAAGGTCACACAGCTGATATGTGGTGTGTTGGGATTTGGCCTAAGTTATAAGACAGTATTTTTGGCAGGGTGGACTGAACTTTCTCTCTGCACATCCTTTCCCTAGTCCCGCTATCTGCTTCCACCTAATCCCCAGCATGGTCATGGGAGAAACCTGGGCAATCGAGAGAAGCAACACTCTATGTTGTTATGTCATATGAGGAAGCTCTGGAAGGTCAGCCACAGCAGGAAAGGGTGTATGAACCTTTAGTGTGGTGAGGACAGTGCGGTTATTTTGCAAAATATAGGTTCTTCATGCTAATATGAAGAGCACGCTTTTCTCATATTGATTAGATGGGTTGGCTTTTGAAAGGGCAGCTCCTCACGGTGGTGAGTCATGCTTGATTTCACGCACCGCAGGGGAAAACCAGCTGCAGTTGAAATGAGAGGCCAGATTCGTTTCCACCCCTTCCCATTCCAGCCTCTGCTCATTTCTTCCCTCTGAAGCGCAAAGAGAAGCCTGGTGGAGGAGAAAGCCACTGGCATTCAGTGAGAGGGTCACTCCCAAATCCTTCACCGCCATGCTCAATGCGGAATGCCTAAAAAAAACAATTAGACATTTTTTTCTTCCTGGCCATATGCTTCCCCCTAAAACAGCTATTAGAGTACTTATTCTGGTTTATGGATACTTGGATTGTTTCCAGGGTATGGCTGCTGCAAATAAAGCTGCAGCGAGCATACATGTACAAGTCTTTGCTTAGAAGTAGCGTTCTTTTCTCCTGGGTAAATCACCTTAGAGAAGAATAACTGAATCATGTGGAAGCATATGTCTAACTTTCTAATAAACTTCCAAACTGTTTTCCAAAGTGGTTGTACCATTTTCCATCCCCACCACCAGTGCATGAAAGTTCCGGTTCTTACATCTCTTCATCAGCAGTTTTTGTAGTCAGTCTTTCTAATTTTAGCCATTCAAATAAGTATTAGTATCTGATGGTTTTAATTTCTATTTCCTTAATGAATAATGACAGCAGCCATGTTTTCACGTGTTTATTTGCCTTCCATATATTTTCTTTGGTGAAGTGTTTGTTCAACTCTTTTGCCCATTAGAAATAATTAAGTTGCTTGTTTTCTTATTACTGAGTTTTACATACTCAGGATACATGCCCTTTCTCAAATGTATGCTTTGCAAATATTTTCTCCAGTCTGTGGCTTGACTTTTCATTGTCATTAAAGGGTCTTTTCAAGAGCAGAAGTTTTTAATTTTGATAAAGTTCAATTTATCTCTTTTTCTCTTATGGATTATGCTTTTGGTGTCATACTTAAGAAAACTTTGCCTCACCCAAATTCAAAGATTTTCTATATTTTCTTCTATAAGTTTCATAATTTTAGGTTTTATATTTAGGTCTATTTTGAGTTAATTTTTGTACATGGTGCAAGGTGTGGATGGAACTTGGGTTTTTTTGTTTTGCTTTGTTTTTTTGTTTTTTGTTTTTCTGGAAGGTTTTCAAGGGTTTCCATTTATTTCCTCCCCCAAATTTTGGTAATCTTCTTCGCCTTTAATTAATCCATCAACCCTTCATGGCAAAAATTTGTAAAAACAAATTCATACCCAGATTCTTGTTTTCAACAAGGAAGTAAAAAGTTGTCCCTCTGTGCAACATGAAGCCTCTGCTGGAAGAGAAATGTCAGTGGGGGGAAGAGAACAGAGGTCAGTGTGGGGAGGGTGTCTTACTGGGTAGGGGGGGGTTAGTTTTCCCACATCCTCACATTATGCTAATAGAAACGCAGACATATTTGGAGGCCTTTGCAGAAAGAAAAGTCAGGGGTTCTTGAAGTCGCAAAGCAGGGATTTGAACAAATTGTACATCTCTCTGTCCCCCACAGGCAGCTGAATCATGCTTTAGAAGCCATGAGAGACACATCAGAGCCCTGAGCACTGGTGCAGCTCGCAGCCTGAGCTCTCGCCTTTCCCACCTGGGCCCTTCTCCTCCACATCACAACAGCGACCACAGCTCCAGTGACCACAGCTCCAAGGAGAACCAGGCCACTAATTATTCCTGTGATGGGAATGGTGGACTGAGGAGGCTGGTCCCACCTCAGGGTGATGGGCTCAGGCAGCCCCTCAGGCTGCACATGGCACATGTATCTCTGCTCCTCTCCAGAAGGCACCCCCACAGCTGCCCGCTTCTGGCAGATTCCACCCCCTGCAGGCCCGGTCTCCATAAGCTCCGTGTCCTGGGTCTGGTCCTCCCTGTCCCGCTGCCAAGTCAGCATGGTCTCTGCAGGGTAGAAACCCCAGACTCAGCACCTCAGCCTGACTTCACAGTCAGAGATCAGGTGGTGAGTCACATGTGTCTTTGGGGGGCGTTTACCAGTTTATTATAAAGGGTACAACTCAGGAACAGCCAGAAAAAAGAGATGCATAGGGCAAACTGTGGGATGGGGGAGGGTGTGTGGAGCTTCCATGCCCTCTCTGGGCACACCACCTTCCCAGCAGCGTGATATGGTCACCAACCTTGAAGCTGTCGAAGTTCATTTTTCGCATATGAATATCTGATCACTCCAGTAGTCCTTGTTGAAAAGACTGTACATTCCCCACTGAATTACCTTTGCACCTTTGTTAAAAATCAGTTGTCTGTATATGTGTGTGTCTATTTCTGGATCCCTTATTCTGTTGCACTGATTTATTTCCCTGTATTGACTCCAATACCTCACTGACTTGATTACACTAGCTTTATAAGAAGTCTTGAAATCAGGAAGTGTTAGCCCTCCAACTTTGTTCTTTTCTGAGATTGTTTGACTATTCTAGGTTCTTTGCATTTCTGTATGAATTTTACAATCAACTGCCAATTTCTACATAAAACCTGCTAGGATTTTGGTAGGAATTGTGGTAAATCTATATAGACAGATCAACTTGAGGAGAAATCACATCTTAAAATTATTGAGTCTTCTGATCCATAAACAAGATACATTTCTTAATTTATTTAGATCTTTAATTTTTGTCATCAATGTTTTGTAGTGTTCAGTATACAGATCTTGCATATCTTTTGTCAACTTTATTCCTATTTCATATTTCTTGTAAATGATGTTATTTTTTCTTAATTCCAACCCCTGATTGTTTATTGCTGGCACATAGAAATAAAGTTGATTTTTGTATATTGATATGACATCCTGCAGCCTTGCTAAACTCACTTATTGGTTGAGTGTGTTGATCATAGATGATAATATTGTCTGCAAGTAAGAACAGCTTTGCTTTCCCAGTTCCAATTTGAACATTTTTTTCTTTCCTAATATCCCTAGTTAGAACCTTCAGTACAGTTCAATATTAAATAGTAGTGGTAAGACCAGATATCTTTGTTTTATTTTTGATCTTAGGAGAGGGAAATGATTTAAACTTTCACTATTAACTATGACGTTAATTGTACATTTTCCTTAGATGCCTCTTACCACATTGAGAAAGTTCACTTCTATTCCTAGTTTGCTAAGAGTTTTTTTTTTTTAATCAAGAAAAAACATTGTATTTTGTCAAATCCTTTTTCTGTGTTTATTGAGAAAAATCATATAATTTCTTCTCTGATTCACTGGTTACTTTTAAATGTGTTGTTATTTACAATTATTTAGAGGTTTTTCAAGTGTCTTTCTATTATTGATTTGTAATTTCCTTCCACTATGGTCAGAGAACATTCTTTGTATGACTTGAATCTTTTTAAATGTGTGGAGTCTTGTTTTACAAAACAGTGTATGTCGTATCTTGGTAAATCTTCTGTTTGCACTTGAAAAGAATGCATATTCTGCTGCTGCTGAGTGGAATGTTCTATAAATGTCAATCAGGTCAAATGGGTTGATAGTGTGTCCAAATCTTCTATATCCTTGCTGATTTTCTGCCCACTTGTTCTATTAATGATTGAGGATATGGTATTGAAATCTCTGATCAGAACTGTAGATTTTTCTGCTCTTCTCAAAGTTCTGCCAGGTTTTGCTTCACGTATTTTGGTGGTCTGTTATTTGGTCCATAAATGTTTAGGATTGTATGTCCTCTTGATTAATTGATCTCTTTATCATTATGAAATGCCATTTTTTTTCCTTTTTGTCTTTTTTCGTGACTGGCAACGGATCGCACCCCTCAGTGTCGCGCCCGTACCGGACCGGGACTGGCAACAGGATCGCAACCCGCGGTGTTGCGCCCGCACCTTGCTCAGCCAGTGAGTGGCCGGTCCGTATGTGGGATCTAAACCCTTGGCGGGAGCGCTGCCGCGCTCCCAAGTGGCGCACTGTAGCAGTGCGCCACCGGGCCGGCCCTGAAATGCCATTTTTATGCCTGGAAATATTGTTTGTTTTCTAATCTACATTGTCTGATATTAATATATTTTCTCCAGCCTACTTTTGATTAATGGCTATCATGGCATATCTTTTATTTTTGTTCTTTTACTTTCAACCTACTTGTCTTTTTAAATTAAAATTGCATTTTTTTGAAGGCAGCATATAGTTGGATCTTGCTTTTTTATCTGGTCTAACAATCTCTGTCTTTTAATTGGGATATTTAGATCATTTACATTTAATATGATTATGACATGGTCAGATTTAAGTCTAGCATCCTGTTTTTTGTCCATTTCTTCTCTTTTTTTCTGTCTTTTTTGAATTAATTGAATATTTTTACATTTTTGCTTTATCACCTTTGTTGTCTTATCAGCTATAAGTCCTTGGCTTGTTGTTTTAGTGGTTGCTTTATGGTTTATAGCACACAACTTTAACATCACAATCTACTTTCAAGTGATATTGTACCATTCCACGTACAGTATAAAGTGCACAGTGGTATATTTTCTTTTCACTCAGGTCTAAGTGTACAGATCTGACAATCTTAGGCCAAGCAGTAAATCTAACACCTCCCTCAACACACCTAAAACACACTGGGCAGGCATTGCCAGACCTTCCTGCTTGGGTATTAGACAAAGTTCCTTGTTATGCTTCAGTTTCTGCCTACCAGATGGAATTTTTCCTTTCTATTATCCCTCTTAAGCATTCCTGATGAAAACCCAATTCAAACCAGCTTAACAAAAACAGGTGGAATGATTTATTAGCTTAATGTATTAGGTGGAGAAATGCCTGACTAAATAAGACAAATTTATTATTTCACCTAAAAGAAGTCCCTAGGCAGGGCATATTAGGGTTTGTAAATTCAGCAGGCCAATAATATCATCAACCCAGGTACCTTCTGTTTTTCCTCTTTGATACTATTGACTAATTCCTTTCAGCTATTTCCCTCTGGTAGCAGGATGATGCCAGCAGTTCCAGACATCCTATCCAGACACAACAATGTCCAATAGACATTGTCCAGCTCTTTCTCACGTCTTTTTTTAAGAGCCAAACCTTGTCCATATCTCTCCAGAAGTCTTCTTACTGAAACAAATATAAGAACTGAGATTTCTTTCTTTTCAAAAAAGAAAGAAAGATACAACAATCACAATAGTTGTTGAACTTTCAAAAGGAGAGAACAGAGCTGAGGCCATCACAGGTGGGAAAGGGGGAGGGGAAAAGGGGGTTAGAGGGGAATTGGTCAAGGGCCACAAAAATGGTTACATTGTATAATGTTGCATCTACTAATTATCCTGATTTGAGCACACAGGTGTGGATATTTGATGCTGTTGCCCACAGATATTTACAATCAATTATGTCTCAATTAAAAAAATTAAAGTCACACACATACATAAAAATGATAGTTTTTCTCTAACTACCAAATCCATGGTGAGCAAGAGTGTGTGTGTGGTGGTGGGGAGCGTGGGGAGAGAAAGAGAGAGAGAGAGAGAGAGAGAGAGAGAGAGAGAGACCCTTGAGTTTCACTACAAAATCCTACTACACAGAATATCAGAATATCAGACCTAATATTAGAAATCAGGCAGGTACATTTAGACTTGATCTTTTTCTTTAACTTTATATTTTGAAGCAACTGTAGATTCACAGAAAATGATGAAGATAATCAAGCAAGGTCCCATGTACCATTTATCCAGTTTCTCCTATGGCAACGTCGTATAGAACCATCATACAACATCAAAAGCAGGAGAGTGATCTCGGTACGACTGTGTTGTATGTCAGTGCCAGTTAATCACATGTGCTTATTTGTGCAGCTGTCACTGCAGTCAAGATGCAGAACTGTTCCATCAGCACAAAGATCTCCGTTCTCCCTCTGTCATTCCTAACCCCAGGAAACCACGAATCTGTTCTCCATCTTTTTAATTTTGTCATTCTGAAAACAACATCATTTAGCTTTAATGTAATTATTGACATGCTGGACCTATGCCTGCCTTTCTTTTTGCTTTGTTCGTTCCCTTTCCTCTTGCTTCTGTTTTGTTTTCCTGCCTTATTGTAGGTTCCCTGAAAAACTTTTAAGAATTTCATTTTGATTTTTCTGCAGTATTTTTGAGTGTATCTCTTTGTATAGACTTTTTTTTAGTGGATGCTCTAAGTATTATATTATACATGCATAATTTATCAGTCTACTGGTGTTAACATTTTACCAGTTTGAGTAAAATGGAGAAACTTTATGTCCCTTTAAGTTTCCTTTCGTTTAATGGAGTATTTATTTTTTATTGAAACACAGTTTATTGCACGTACCTGCAGGGTACAGAGTTGCAGATCAATACCTATGTGCAATACGTGATTCTCAAATCAGGATTATTAGTGTAGTCAACATTATACAGTGTAATTGATTTTTGTGGCCCTTTACCAATTCCCCTCCCCCTTTCCCACCTCTGGTAACCTCAGTTCTGTTTTCTCCTTTTGAAAGTTCGCTGTATTTATAGTGATTGTTGTATCTTTCTTTTTTTACTTATTTGTTTATTTTTTTAGCTCCTACTTATGAGTGAGGACATGTGGTATTTCTCTTTCTGTGCCTGGCTTATTTCACTTCACATAATTTTCTCTAAGTTCATTCATGTTGTTGAGAATGACAGTATTTCATTCACTTTTATGGCAGAGTGGCATTCCATTGTGTAAATATAGCACGTTTTCCTTATCCAGCTATCTGATGATGGACATTTGGGTTGGTTCCACCTCTTGACTATTGTATATAGAGGTGCAATAACATAGGAGTGTAGGTATCCCTTTGATATGATGATTTCCATTCCTTAGTGGAATTGCTGGATCATATGGCACTTCTATATGTAGTTGTTTGAGGAACCTTCACACTGTTCTCCATAAAGGCTACACCAATTTGAGTCCAACCAACAGTGTAGAAGGATTCCACTTTCTTGGCATCCTCACCATTGTTTGTTATTCTTTGATTTTTGATTATAGCCCAACTAACTGGGGTGAGATGATATATGAGTGTGGTTTTGATTTGAATTTCCCTGAGGCTGAGCAATGCTGAGTGATGCTGTGCAGTTTTAAATGTTTGTTGGCCATTCATATATCTTCCTTGGAGAAATACCTATTCAATTCCTTTGCCCATGTTTTAATCAGGTCATTTATGTTTTTAATGTTAAGTTGTCTGAGTTCCTTGTGCATTCTGGATATTAATCCTTTGTCAGATGCATAGTTTGCAAATATTTTCTCCCACTCTATATGTTGTCTTTTTGCTCTGTTAATTGTTTCTTTTGCTGTGCAGAAGCCTTTTAGTTTGATATAATCCCATTTATTTTCCTTTTGTTGCCTGTGCTTTTGGGGTCATATGTATAAAGTCTTTGCCTAGCCCTACTAACTGAAGTGTTTCCCTTCAGTTTTCTTTGAGTAGATTTATAGCTTCAGGTCTTATATTTCAGTTTTTAATTCATTTCGAGTTGATTTTGGCATATGGCAGGAGGTACAGGTCTAGTTTCATCCTTGCACATGTGGATATCTGGTTTTCCCAGCACCGTTTGTTGAAGAGGCAGTCTTTCCCCCAAAGCATGCTCTTGTTGCCTTTGTTAAAATCAGTTGGTTATAAGTTTGTGGGTTGATTTCTGGGTTCTCTATTCTGTTTCATTAGTCCAAGTGTCTGTTTTTATGCCAGTACCATGCTGTGTTGGTTGCTGTAGCTTTGTAGTATAGTTTGTTTATCTCCTCAAAAAAATCAACTTTTTGTTTCATTGATCTTTTGTATCTGTTTTGGGGGTCTCTAATTCATTTAGTTCTGCTCTGATCTTAATTATTTCTTTCTGTATGCTAATTTTGGGGTTGGGTTTTTCTTGTTTTTCTGGTTCTTTTAGTTTATTTACTTGAAATCTTTCTATTCTTTTGATGTAAGTGTTTATTACAATAAACTTCCATCTTAGTACTGCTTCTGCAGTATCCCACAGGTTTTTGTATAGTTTCAAGAAACTTTTTGATTTCTTGTTTAATTTCTTCTTGGACCCATAAGTCATTCAGGAGCATGTTGTTTAATTTCCATGTATTTGTATACTTTCCGGAGTTTCATTTGTTGTTGATTTCTAGTTTTAATCCATTGTGGTCAGAAAAGATACTCAAAATAATTTCAATCTTTAAGAAATGTGTTGAGACTTGATTTGTGACCTAACGTGTGGTCTAACTTGGACAACGTTCCATGTGCTGGTGAGAAGAATGTACATTCTGTAGCTGTTGGATGAAATGTTTTGTAGATATCTCCAAGGTCAAATTGGTCTAAAGTGTAGTTTAAAATCTTGTGTTCCTCTGTTGATTTGTTGCCTAGATGATCTGTCCAATGCTGAGAGAGGAGTGTTCAGGTTCCCATCTATTATTGTATTGTAGTATATCTCTTTTTTTAGGTCTAAAAGAGCTTGCTTTTTATATCTGGGTGCTCTGGTGTTGGGTGCATATATAGTTCTGATTCTTATGGCTTCTTCCTGTATAGATACCTTTATCATTACATAATGGAATTCTTGGTCTCTTTTGATGGGTTTAGGTTTCAGGTCTGTTTTATACAATATAAGAATAGCTACTCCTGCTTGTTTCTGGTTTCCATTTACATGATATATCTTTTTCCATCCCTTCACTATTAGTCTGTGTGTGTCTTTACAGGTGAGGTGAGTCTCTGGAAGACACATATAGTTGGGTGTAGCTTTTTAATCCAAACAGTCAGTCTGAGTCTTTTGAGTGGGGAGTTTAATCCATTTACATTAAGGGTTGTTATTGAAAGGTATTATCTTACTCTTGGCATTTTGTCAATTTTCCTTTGGCCATTTAAAATATATTTTTGTTTCTTTCTTCCTCTTTTATTGTTTGTTGGCTTCTTGAGGTGGATGGATAGAAAAATTTCTTCCTTTCTCTCATTTCCATTTTTGTTCTACCAGTGAATTTTGTTTTTTCTTATGTATTCATGGTAGTGATTATTGTTTTTCGAATTCCAGATGCAGTACTCCCTTGAAAATTTCTTATAGGGCTGGTCATAGGTGGTAAACTCCTGCAGTTTTTGTTTGAGAAGTACACTATGTCTTCCTCATTTCCGAAGGATAGCTTTGCTGGGTATGGTATTTTCAGCTGGCAATATTATTCTTTCAGTATTTTGAATATATCATCAAATTCTCTTCTAGCCTTTAGGGTTTCTGTTGATAAGTCTGTTCTTATTCTGATGGGAACACCCTTATGATTTTCTCTTGCTGATTTTAAGATCCTCTCTTTGTCTTTGAGCTTTGCCTGTTTGACTGTAATGTGTCTCAGGGAGGACCTTTTTTGATCTAATCTGTTTGGAGATTGTTGAGCATCCTGGATCTGAAGGTTTGTGTCTTTCCCTATAGGTGGTTCTATCATTTCATTGGATAGGCTTTCAATGCCTTTTCCTTTTTGCTCCTTTCTGGAACACCCACGATTTGAACGTTTGTGTGCTTCAGGTTGTCTGCTAGTTCTCTTAGGTTTTCTTCATTTAAAAAAAGTTTTTCTTTTATTTTTTTGTCTGACTGTGTTATTTTGAAAAGGCCATCTTCAAGATCAGAAATTCTTTCTTCTGCTTGCTCTAACCTGCTGCTTAAACTCTTAGCTGTAAGGTTTTTTTTTTTATTTCATTGAATGAATCCTCAGCTCCAGGAGTTTTGCTACATTCTTTTTAAGCATTAAACTGTTTGTACATTTTCTCCTTGAGATCCTAGAAAATTTTTTTATCATTTAGTTGTGTCATCTAACTGAGTCTTCTTATATTTCACTGAGTTTCTTTAAGATTGCTGCTCAGAATTCCTTTTTAGTCATTTCAAGGGCTTCCTGCTCTATGGGATCTGGTATTTGAGAATTATTATATTCCTTCAGTGGTGTCATATTTCCTTGTTTTTTCTTATTTCTAGTATGTCTGCATTGATGTCTAATCATCTGATAGAGCATTTGCTTCTTTTGTTACTCTGGAGTGGGCTTTGAGGGAGAGATTTCCTCCTGTAGGTGTGTTTTATATTGACCATTGAGTGGGGTGTTTTAGTACTGGTTCCAGGTAGATACAGTAGTGTAGTCTCCATCTGGATACTTTGGCTGTATTTAGTGTTGGAATTGCATGTGAGTGTCTCTGTGGCCTACTCATGGGGATGTTTAGTGATTCCTTGCTGAGGTTGGTGACACTATTTTAGTTCATCCAGGATGTGGCAAAGCTCTCAGTTTCTTGGTAGAAGTGCCTGGATGCCATGTTGCTCTTTGGCTGGGGTGGGTGACCTTGGGTGGACCTGTTGGCTCCTCAGCTACCTCCTTGTGACCCTGATGGGTACACTAAGGTATACTGGTGATCCTCTATTTGAATGGGTGACCCTGGGTAGGTTTTCTCTTTCATCTTTCCTGCAGCAAGAGGCTTCTCCTGGGATCTTGCTTCCCCTGGTTAGGGGACAGCTTGGTAGTGATTGAGAATTTTCTTCCTTAATCTATTTGGTTATGCTGGGTTTCTGTACTCTCAGGGTGTTCCATGTGTGTCTCTACTGGATCAAGGCAGTCTTGTGTGCTGCACATGTACCTCCTACCCTCAGGTGTACTACTGCATATGGCTTCCTGGGTTGGGGCACTTTGTTGTAGTCTGTGCTTACTCTTTTCTTTCCCCAGATTCCACTGTTGACTTTCTTTCTGTCTATGCTGATGAGTGGTCAGCAGGTGCCTTATAGGATGGTGATGGCTGCTGGCATGGCAGTGAGTTGCCGTGGTGGTGGCTGTTGTGAACCACTCACACATCACTGCTGTCTGTGACAGTGGCGGGGAGCACTTCTGGCAGCAAGGTCACCGAGCCCAGTGATGTTATAAGGCAGGTGGGTGGAGTTGCTTCCCAGGGCCAGCAAGGTTGCCAAGTGCACTGGTGCCATCAGTCAGCTACCTTTAAGTTTCTTCACCCTCTCTTGTTTATAATATAATTATCAAATATTTCCTCTACATACATTTAGAACAACATCAAACAACATTACAATTTTTGCTTCAACCAAACACAACTTAGAAAACTCAAGAGAAAAAGTCTATTGTAACTATCTTATTTCAACTCTTTTTATTGTTTTTCCTTCCAGATGTTCCTCAAATCCTTATTTTATCATTTTCTTTTTGTTCGAGAATTTCCTTTAGTTATTATTTTAAGGTAGGTCTGCTGGCCACAAGTTTTTAGTTTTTCTTCATCTGAAAATGTCTTGATGTCCTCTTCATCAAGTGAAGGGTGTTTTCACTGAATACAGAATTCTGGCTTGACAGCTATTTTTTTCAGCACTTGGAAAATGTTATGGCACTTCCTTCTGGCATCCATTGTTTCCAATGAGAGATCTGCTGTCATTTGATTTTTTTTCCCCAATAGATAAGGTATCATTTCTTTCTCACTGATTTCAAGATTTTTTTCTTTGTCTTTAGCTTATGGAAGTTTGGCTATGATATAACTTAGTGTGAATTTCTTTGAGCTTATCTCATTTGGGATTTGTTCAGCTTCATGAATCTGCAAGTTTATGTGTTTTGCTAAATTTGAGGAATTTCCAGTCATATTTCTTCTAATGTTTTTTCATCTCTACTCTCCTTTCTCCCTTCTTTTCAGTTCTCTGACAGTATGAATGTTAGATCTCTTATTATTGTTCCACAGGTCCCTGAGGCTCTGTTTTTCTATCTTCAAGTTTATTTATCCTTTCCTTTGTTATTTTCATTTTGTTTCTGAGCCCATGCAATAAGTTTTAAAATTTTGGTCATCATAGTTTTTCAGTTACAAAATTTCCATTTAGTACTTTTCTTTACATCTTCTATTTCTTGGCTGAGATGTTTCTTTTTGTAAGTGTGCTTGTAATTGCTCATTGACAAATTTTTATGATCACTGCTTTAAATTTCTTGTCAGATACCTCTAACATCTTCATCATCTCGGTATTGATATCTGCTGAATGTCTTTCCTTGCTCATGGTGCAGTTTTCTTGGTTCTTGTTATGGTGAGTGACTTGTGTTTGTATCTTGAACCTGGGTATTATGTTATGAGACTCTGGATTTTATTGAAATCTTCTCTTTTAGCAAGCTACCACTGACTCTACAGAGGCCAGGGCAGGGAGGCCTTTGTACCACTGGATGATGGTGACAATTGTGGCTTCCCACCAACTTTCCTCTGACACTAGTGGGGAGCGGAAGGAGGTACCTCATTACCACTGAGTGGAAGTGGAAATCCAGAATCTCCATCTGGTTTTCACTGGCACTGAGGATGGAGTATTATAACTTCTGGGTGGGGATGGAAGTTCCAGCTCCCCACTCAGTCCTTTCTGACAGCACCCTGGTGGGCAGTAGAGGGCAGGGTGTCTTATTACAACCTGGCAAGGTAGGAATCTAGCTTCCCATTCTGCATCTGTTGGTGGGGGTGGCAGTATGACTGCAATTTTCTCCTCTGTGTTTGGCTGGGGGCACAACTGTTATTGTCTAAAAATTTCCAGTCTTGCTATGTTGTCCCTTTTCTGGTTCTTTAGGGAGCACAGATTTTTCTTGGGGCTTTTTTTTTTTCCTGATCCTATTTGGTGTTTTCAGATTGCCAGCTTCTCCAGCACCCAGTTTGAGATACACGAGGCAAAAAGGAGACACACGGGACTCACTGCCATGTCATTCTTGGGTCCTGAGATCCCTAGCTGATCTTCCTTTTCTACACCTTATACCTTTAAGAGTCTTCTTATGTTTGATATATATGTATTCATTCCAGGATTTTTATCCAGACTTAGCAGAAGGAACAGAAAGAAATGTATCTACTCTGTCTTGGATCAGAGGCCTAATCTTTTAAGAAAAGAAAGTTTGAGCAGGGAGAAACAGAAAATTTTAGCAGTCTTCTGTCCCACTACTGTTTTGGGACAGTTTGTATTGCAGCCTGGGAAACCATCCCCCAGCATTTCTACTCAGTGACCAGACATCTTTTGAAGAAAACCATGGGGATCCTGAAAATGCAGAACAAGACTGTGGTACCTGGATCACCATGTCTGCCCACAATGACATGATCAATCACTTAAAGGAATGGTCTGGGGGCTGGCCCGGTGGCGCACTGCTACAGTGCGCTGCTTGGGAGCGTGGCGACGCTCCCGCCAAGGGTTCGGATCCCATGTACAGACCGGCCGCTCACTGGCTGAGCGAGGAGCGGGCACAACACCAAGGGTTGCGATCCTGTTGCTGGTCCTGGTCCGGTACAGGCACGACACTGAGGGCTGCGATCCGTTGCCGGTCACGAAAAAAGACAAAAAGGAAAAAAAAAAAAAAAAAAAAGAAATGGTCTGAGCTTGTTTCTTTGGACACTGCAGTGTCCAAATATTTTTTTTTTCTAAGTTCAGAATCCAACAGACTTTTCTTTGATTATTTACCAGTAGCTCTTGCTCAGGATTGTAGGAGAACTTGACCACCTTAGCTCTCTCAAGGCTCCCTTTAGAGTCAGTGTGTCATTCTCACCCCTGTGTCTTTCATCCTCCCTAGGAACAAGGCAGAAGGATTCGGCTCTGGCTGCTGCCAGTGATTCACCAGCAGGCTGATAGATAGATCACCAAAGTGGGAATGGAGATTGTGTGCAAAGCAGGGAGCTCTTAACCTGAGATTCACAACAAATGCTTGATCCACTCAGTATGGTCCAGACTGCTCAGCTAATTCACTCAATAGATTTTTAAGGAACAATGAGTAATTTAAAAACATCAAGCCCTCTTTCCAAAATTGAAAATTTGCATAAATCTGTGTAAGATTTTAAAAAATACCTTACTCACCCTAAAATTTTTTCCAGAAGCAAAGTTGTAGCACTGTTGCTGGAATGTATGTTGTCCTCTAAGGGAACTCATCTATTTGGGGTATATCTTCTAAACAGATTGTCTGTCACACAAAACCAACAAAAACAGGTCACCTTCCTTTAGATATAATCTCTCTTCTCTACCTTCAGCGGGTCGAGGGGATTCCAGGGGTCTTCTGTATTCTTATGATTTCCTAGAGAAAGGCCTAGCTTTGGGGTCAAATATATCAGTGAAAATGGGTTGTGTGCCCCACATGGAGGGGCTGATGGAAGCAAAACATTGGCTTTAGGCCTGGAAGATTTTATTAAGGACTCTATGACCAGTTTCACCAACAAATAAAGCCCCTTCTCTTTTCAGTATTAAAGTTAATTACTAAGCACCTACAGGTGAAATTTAGCATGAAGTGAAGCATTCCTGCCAACATTTTCTTCTCCAAACCTTCATTCATTTGTTCCACAAATATATACTATGCACTCATTTTGTGTCAGGTACTTTTCTAGGTACTGAAGATACGGCACTGAGCAAAGCAAACAAAACCCCACTTTCACGCTGGCTTATGCTCTACTGGGAGAGACATATAATAAGCCTAATAAATACATAAAATACTGTGGCAGAAATTCTCTGGAAACAAATGGGGCAGGGAAGGGAAACAGGAAGTGTCTGTGGGTGGGGATGCAATTTTCAGTCCTATAGGCAGGGAAGACTTCATTGAGAAGGTGACATTGTAGTAAAGACTTGAAGTAGGAGAGGAGTGAGACATCTGGATTCTAAGGTGCGGACACTTCAGACAGTACTAATGGCCCTGAAATGGGAGTGTTCCCAGTCTATTCAAAGAACATCAAGGAGGCAGTGTAGTGAGATGGGACAAACAAAGTGAGGTTAGAGAAGGGTGGTGGGCAGATCACATGGCCACTGTAAGGCCTTTGGTTGCCATTCTGAGCGAGAAAGGGGGCACTGGAAGGTTCGGAGCAAAACAGCAACATTATTGGACCTAGGATTTTGTAAGATGCCTTTAGAAGAATGAAGGTAGCAGCAGAATACCCGTGAGGAGGCTGCCAGGGTGGTCTGTGGAAGAGAGGACAGCAGTTTGAGAGCGAGTGCTGGTGCAGGCAGCGAGACGTAGATAAATTCTGGAGATATTATTAAAGAAAATCCAGAGGGCTTGCTCGTGGTTTAAATGTGATGTGGAGTGTCTGGCAAGTTAGTTTTACTCCACCCACTCACATTATCCAAGAACTCAAGTGAGTTATTTACTTTTGCAGCAGAAGCCAGACAGGGGAGAGAGAACCAAAGATCTAGTAGCTCAACGTGAGGGTGAAGTTTTCAGCGACTGTTTCTTTTGTCACTGTTGAAAACTTCTACACAATCTAATACATTGTTTTGTTTTTCAAAATTTTTTTGACCATGGCCCACTGTACAAAATATATTTCTACACTACAACCCAGTGCACATGTACATACACACACATCACTGTCACCAGAGTTTATGAAAATCCTTCTGCTTACTAAATGCATCTTGATGCTTTTCCTTCCCTTATATTTTACTTCATTAAAACAGCTGATCACTGCCCTCTAAATTGATTTCACAACCCACAAATGCTCTCAATCTATGGTGTGCAAAACCCTGGACTCTAATACATCTTTGTTTGCTACAACATTAATACCTTTGGTGACTCAGATCCCTGCACTGGTCTCAGAGACACCCCAGACTTTCTTCTTCGGTTATCAAGGCCACAGCTCTTTAGTCCCATGCTCAGTGTGGCATGTATGTTGCAGGGTACACAGAGCATCGGCATGCAGGTTGGGGAACCCACACAGATGTACACAGGCCTCGTGTACTGCAAGTTGGATTAGGCTGGGGCCTCCGTTTGCCTAGAGACCAGAAAATGTTAGGTGTGGGCCAGATAAAGCTTGGCAGGAATTAGATTAGTAACAAGAGACTGAAAGGACATTTGACACTAAGTTGATTTTAATAGTATTCAAAACTTTGTTTCTCTATAGCTTCATTCCCTCCTGCTCCTTTGTTCTGTTATTGTCACACAAATTACATTTTTTAATACATAAATGCTCATAAACACAGATTTATAATTATTGTTTCATGCAGTTTTTAAAAATCAATAGAAAAAAGTTACAAAAACATACATTTATAATGCCTTTTATTTTTTTTTTTTTAATTTTATTTTTTGTCTTTTGTCTTTTTCCGTGTCCGGCAACGGATCGCAACCCTCAGTGTTGCCCCCGCACCGGACTGGGACCGGCAACGGGACCGCAACCCTCGGTGTTGCTCCCGCGCCTCGCTCAGCCAGTGAGCGGGAACCGGTCTGTATGTGGGATCCGAACCCTCAGGCGGGAGCGCCGCCGCGCTTCCCAAGCGGCGCACTTATCCAGTGCGCCACCGGGCCGGCCCTGTACTGCCTTTTATATTTACCTATGTAGTTGCCTTTACCAGTGCTTTATATTTCTTCATGTGGATTTAAGTTACTGTCTAGTGTCTTTTCATTTCAGCCTGAAAGACTCTAGTATTTCCTGTAGCGCAGTTTTGCTAGCAACAAATTCTCTCAGTTTTTATCAGGGAAGGTCTTAATTTCTCCTTCATTTTTGAAGGGTAATTTTACTGGATATAAAAGTTTTGGTTGACAGTCTTTCAGCCCTTGAATAGGTCATCTAACTGCTTCCGACCGTGATTTCTGATGAGACATCAGCTATTAATCTTATAGAGGATTCCTTGTAGAGGATAACTAAATTCTCTTTTCTGCTTTCAAGATTTTCTCTTTATCTCTGGCTTTTAATAGTTTAATTATGATATGTGTAGATGTGGATCTCTTTGACTTTATACTGCTTGGAATTCATTGAGCTTCCTGTATGTGCAGACAAATGGTTTTCATCAAATTTGGGAAGTTTTAGCCATTGTTTCTCCAGATAGCCTTTCTTCCCTTTCCTCTCTCTCCCTTCCTTCTGGGACTCCTATCATGCGTATTTCGTGTGCTTGATGATCTCTATCAAGCCTCTGAGGCACTGTTCGCTTTTATTCTTTCTTTTGTCCTTTCTGTTTCTTGGACTGAATCATCTCAATTGCCCTGTCTTCAAATTCACCAGTATTTTCCTTTTTGTCTTTTTTACTGACTGGTAATGGGATCGCAATCCTCGGTGTTGCACCCGCACCGGGGACCGGCAACGGGATCGCAACCCTCGGTGTTGCGCCCACACTACGCTCAGCCAGTGAGCGGGAACCGGTCTCCACATGGGATCCGAACCCTCGGCGGGAGCGCCGCCGCGGTCCCAAGAGGCGCACTCTCCAGTGCGCCACCGGGCCGGCCCCACCAGTATTTTCTAATGCTTGCTTAAATCTTTTTTCAGCCTCTCCAGTGAATTTTTATTTCAGTTACTGTACTTTTCAACTCTAGAATTTCCATTTTATAATTTATATCTATTGATAACTCTTTTATTTGTTGAGACACCATTTACATACATTTCCTTTAGACATAGTTTTCTTTAGTCCTTTGCACTATAGTTTTCTTTAGTCCTTTGCACATATTTAAAATAGCTAATTTAAAGTCTCTGTCCATTAAGTTCCACATTTGATTTTCCTCAGGAATGGTTTCTAGTTACTGATTTTATTCCTGTGTATAAGTATAAGCCATACTTTCTTTTTTTTTTTTTCCTTTTTGTCTTTTTTCATGACCGGCAATGGATCGCAACCCTCAGTGTCGCACCCGTACCGGACCGGGACCAGCAACGGGATCGCAACCCTCGGTGTTGCTCCCGCACCTCGCTCAGCCAGTGAGCAGCCGGTCTGTATGTGGGATCCGAACCCTCGGTGGGAGTGCCGCCGTGCTCTCAAGTGGTACTGGGCCGGCCCTAAGCCATACTTCCTTGTTTCTCTGTTTCTTGTTGAAATTGGACTTTTTTTTTTTTTTTTTTTTTTTTTTTTTTTTTTTTTTTCCCTTTTTGTCTTTTTTCCGTGTCCGGCAACGGATCGCAACCCTCAGTGTTGCCCCCGTACCGGACCGGGGACCGGCAACGGGATTGCAAGCCTTGGTGTTGCACCCGCGCCTCACTCAGCCAGTGAGTGGGAGCCGGTCTGTATGTGGGATCCGAACGCTCGGATGGGAGCGCCGCCGCGCTTCCCAAGCGGCGCACTATCCAGTGCGCCACTGGGCCGGCCCTGAAATTGGACTTTAAAATAATATAATGTGGCAACCCAGAAAATCAGATTCTCTCTCCTCTCTAGAGTTATTGTTATTGCTATTTGTTTTTGATGTTGCTGTTTGTTCAGTGATTTTATTTATTTTTTGGAATTAATTTTGTAATGTCTCTATTCTTTGTCTTATATAGACCCTGAAGTCTCTGCTTGGTAATCTTAGTGGTCAGGTAATAATTGGACAGAGATAATTTTAAATGCCTAAATCAATAACACTCCAAGTCATTGCCAAGGGGTTCTGTGTGCATGTTGGAACATGCCTTTAGTACTCAGTCAGCTGGTTGTCAACTCCACCTCAGCCTTCACTTTCTGCTTGTACAGAGCTTCAAGGTCAGCCAGGGGTGAGAACTTAGGGATTTCTCAAGTCTATTCTGAGCATGTGCACAGTCCTATCATGCCTTGAGATTGCAAAGAATATGTCAGAGCTTTTCAGAGATCCCTAATGACATCTCATTCCCTAGCTTTTCCTCTTTAGCTTTTTGGTTAGCCTATTGTTTACCTTAATTATTATCTACTGCCTCAGGCAGCTGTGATGTTAAATAATTGTTGCTGATTGTTTCTGATGAGTGCCCTAAGGGAAAAGACTGTTTCTACTGGGTGAGCTCTTAGGTCAATTAAGGACAAATCTTTCAAGTGAGTTCTTCCAGGAAACCACCAGATTGGTTTGAGAATGGGGATTTGAAGGATGTCTGACTGTTCTGCCACCTCCAGTGACTTCCAGTCTGCTGCTTTTCACTTGGATTGCTGCCTGTTGGCTTTCAAGGCTCTGATGGAGCTGGGGAGAGGATGATGAGAGTAAATTCAGCTAAAACACCACAAAGTTCACCATTCTTATGGAGATTCTGCCTCCCCCCCCCCCCCCCCCCCCCCCCCCCCCCTTTTTCTTTTTTTTTTTTTTTTTTTTTTTTTTT
>NW_007726480.1:431073-459752 GCF_000696425.1 Galeopterus variegatus
CCCCCCCCCCCCCCCCCACCCCCAGTAAATGCTCCTTGATTGCTGCAAGCCTTTGGTTAGTTTTCTGACTTTTGAAAAAATTGATTCTGATCATTTTTGTCAGTGTTCTAATTTCTTTAGCAGAGGAGATGATCTTCAGGGGCCCTAACTCCACCATTTCAGCTCACAGCACTCTTAAAAGGACAGTTGAGGCTAGAAGTTGACAGAAATAAAGCTGATGGAATGGGAACACACCCAGAATTTTTGATGGATGTGCAATTTTTGGGGGGGGAGGGACAATTTTGGCTGGATCAGGGGCCCCATGCAGAGGACAGTAGGAATAAGGCAGGACGGACAGTTCGAAGCCACAAACAACTGACATTAGAAGTTTTTGAGGAGAGACGTGAACGTGGCGAGAATAATGTTTTAGGAAGATTAATCTAGCGGTGAGTCCAGTGGGTGGGTGGGAATAGAAGCTAGAAGACCAGTTACTTTAGTCAGCAGCGGAAAATTGTGTACCTGGGAGAAAAATAGAAATAGGATGATGCAAACATGTCAAAGGAAGCTTTTGTAGGGTGGCCAATGACTGTCACTGTGGAGGGCTTCAAAGTACAGTTGCTGTGTGATGGATCTTGGATGTGACTGGTGCCATCTTGGATGTGACCGGTGCCATTTTACACACACTGAGCACAAAATGGCCACCAGCCTTTCCCTTATGAGAAGCCTCGTGGTTTCTGAGAAATAGAAACTTATCTTCCACACCAGCACCAAACCCTTCCCTGATTAGGTCGGCCTTCCTTACAGCCTATATAAGCTCTCCCACCCCAACACTGGCTGCTGCTCTCCATTTTGAGTGCAGCCCGGCATTTTCTTTTCCTTCAATAAAGCTTGATAGGTACCCGGTGTTTCAGCTCACTTTCTTTCACTGTGCACATAATTCACATAATTTTTTTTGCAGCTGTTGGCAGTGAGGATCTCCCATCCCCCCACCCGATTTTCTTCCTGCCAGTCCAGAAGTTACGTAGCTTCCAAGGGGGTCCTTTTGGCCTCAGCCTCTTGCACTGTCTGTTCCCCATAAATGAACCTCCCAGTGAAGTAGTTGGGTATCTTGAAGTTCGTGGTCAATTATCCCCTCAATACTGCTGCTCCTGGGTGGTGAAGCAAAGCTGCTGTTCAACCAGCTTCATGTAAACACACATACAGTTCTTGACTCATAGGGGACCCTCTTTTAAAGAAATCAATAGGTTTGTCACCTATTTGCTGGTGGGGGGCACTAGGCAGAGGGAAGAAGAGCTTGCCACTTTCTGGAGTGTGATCGATATCTAGAAACTCCCCTCTAGGAACACTGGCCCAAAGGTTACGGTGCGGGGAGGGGAACTCATCAGACATGCAGGTGTTGAGATTCACCTGTTCACTATGGCTCCCAAATGGTACCCAAATCCTTCTTTACATATCTGCAAACCTTCAAATCTTTTCAGACAAGAGAAATACCTCAAATTTCAAGCCAGATCAGGCCAATAATCACCTTAAAAATGGAATGATTGGTTAGGTCAGACACTAAGCATTTCCCAAGTATATTCCATGGAACTCTGGTCCATGAGTGTCTCCTCACACAGAAGTCTAAGGAGCCAAGGAAATGGCTCATCTTGTTTCCTTGTAGGAAGAGTCTCAGTTGCACATTAACATATTAAAAGCTCTGAGAAGTCCTGTGAATAAAGAAACTTTTAGGCTATTTAGCTCGATGTTTCCTAGTCTTTACTGCCCACAGACCTCTTGTTCCTGTGGGCGTCTGCTGTGGACTGAGGCCTTTCACCATGTGTCACTTCATCATCGTTCACTCTTTTATCTTTTCTTTCTCTGGTCGTGCACAACATACCAGACCTTTCATGTTGCTGTTCCGAGGGCTTCAATCAGTGCTGGACCCTTGAAGAAATGAGGACTTCAGTTAAGCACATGGCAAATCACTCAACACAGACATCACAACCCTGCTGTGCCAAATTGCCCCAGAAGATCCTGAACAGTTCACAATTTCTTAGCAACTCGAAGGCTCCCTCTGCCATCTTCTCTCAGACCTTCCTCTGGTTTCCTCAGCGTAAAGTGGGGTAACTAGCAACAGTGCTAACCTCACAGGATTGTTCTGACATTACCTACTTAACACAACTTCATGCATGCACAGTGCAGGGGACAGCTCCTGGCACGTAGTGAGCTTTGGGTGCATTAGCCATTCTAGGCCTGAGGACATTTCTTAATGGCCCGAGTTATATTCATTATCATTGAGTAATAATATTACTTTTGTAATGTTAGCATTGCTCTATTATTCTGTTTTTTTTTGTTTTTTTTTTTTTTGTCTTTTGTCTTTTTTCTGTGTCCGGCAACAGATCACAACCCTCAGTGTTGCCCCCATACCGGACCGGGGACCGGCAACGGGATTGCAAGCCTCGGCGTTGCTCCCGCGCCTCGCTCAGCCAGTGAGCGGGAACCGGTCTGTATGTGGGATCCGAACCCTCGGGCGGAAGCGCCGCCGCGCTTCCCAAGCGGCGCACTATCCAGTGCGCCACCGGGCCGGCCCTATTATTCTGTTTTTTAAAAAAATAAATGGTCAAGAGTGAGGCTTAGTTCGAAGTAGCAGGACATGATTGTGGGGAGCATGCAAACACTTTCTGTGCCTCTCTGTGTCTGTCTATCTGTCTCTTTCACACACACACACACACACACACACACACACACACACACACACACACTCCTCTCTTATTCTGAATTCATTGATTCCCACTGATCTGTCTCAGGCCCGGGGTCCTGGTCACAGTCCCCACATGAAGTATGGACTCAAAAGGGGAAGGAAAAAAAAGAGGCTTTCTCTGGGGAAGAGAGATGGGAGGAGTCGGAAAATCTATGGAATCACTGTTCAATAAATGTCCTGACAGTTTTACAGGAGCAGCACAGAGCCTCCCCAGTGAGGGGAAGAAGCAGCCAGTGATCTCTGTAAACCTCCCCGAGAGAGTAAGCTGTGTTCATCAGGTGACAGAAAATACCACCACACACGACAGGAGGAAAAAGGTGCAAGGAAATGGAAGTGACATTGCCCCTGGAGGTAAATGCTGGCTAAATGCTGGCTGGAAGAGTGGCTGTCCCCACCTCTCGCCTCCTCGGAGAGGAAACAGTAGGTTTGGACATGCCTCAGCCCCTCAGCCTTCCCCACCTTCCCCTTGTTTTGCCTGCGAGAACCGAGAGGACCACTGTGCCCTTTCCAAGCAGCCACTGAGAACTAGGGAAACAGCAAATCGGGTGTTCTGCTTGTCACCAGTTAGGGAATATTTCCAAGTAAGTTGGCAGGCTCAGGAGAGCCCAGTCTTTCCAGGCTGAACTGTTCTGGAGGAATGGGGACAGGAGGGAAGCCAAGGAGACCAGGCTGACATTTCCAAACAGTAAAGGCCTGTCCCTGGCCCTCAGGGTGTGAGCACTGGAACCTCCACGGGACCGCATTGGGAACCAGGCTGCACAGTGACGTGGCGGTGCGTGTGCGCGCTCGAAAGTCAGACTCACTCACCACGATGTCCTGACAAACAAAAGCCCTTCCAAAAATAGAGGTCTCCTCTTCTTCACTAGGTAATGAACTCAAGGTGACAAAGGAAAAACAGATTTCAGTGGCTTGCCTTTTTCCTGGGCGAGAGGAAAGCTTCAGTCAGAGCTTCTCTACACTGGAAGTGTTCTCTCCTGTCACCCCTGCCCTAGGCCAACTTTAATGTAGTTTGGAACCTTCCAATGCCCACCCAACTCGTCAATACCTGGCCACCTGGGCCTGGAAGTCTGGCAATCCTTGTCACCGTGCCACCAGACAAAGTACGAGGTTGGGGCTCCTGGGAGCAGTCTGACATGTCACAAACAGAAAAGGGACAGGTCCAATTTTAAATGTGTCACTGCATCGGTGCCCAGGCTGGGAGGAACGGCTAACTGGGGGATGGGCACCAGGCCAGGGAGGCTCAGGAAATGATATGCTGCCTGCCCGGGAGCAGGCACGGCGCAGCATTTTCCAGATGCTTGTTGTGCTGGCTTTATTTACAGTCCAAATATTGTGTGTGGTTCTGAGTTCTCTCCGGAGGGGCCTGTGTCCCTCAAATCAGTGTCTGAGGTCTCTAACTGCAGAATGGGGGTAAGGATGAGCTCTCTCAACAAACCCCTAGATTTGCTGCTCCCCTAAGGAGGGCTTGGAGAGGACCCCCGTCTTCACCCAGCATCCACCTTAGAAGAGCTGTCCGGTTGGCAGACTCCACCCTGGCTTGTTTGTTTGTTGTTTGGTTCTGTGCGAGGAACTTGTCCTCTGCTGGGCCCGGCTGCCTGTCGCCCCCTCCTCCAGCCGGGCCTGTGACTTAGCTCTGCTGGGCACTGGTCACAGCCGTTGCCTCTCAGGTCAGGGTGTGTACTTCAGCTTGTTCTGGAAATGTCCGCACAGACAACCTGGGCCTGCCTGGGAGGCCAAAACGTCAGTTTCCAGGAATGCCAGGCCTGTCACGAAGCTTGGCTTGCTCACTGCTCCAATTCAGGGAGGCATGTGGCTGCAGTTTCTTTGTGTCCAGTGGAAGATACCAAAGGCCTGTGTGAGGAAGGGGGTAGCCCAGCTGGGACAAACCACTCTATCTCCTCTTTCCTGAAGGGCTAGGCCAGGCAGGACAAAGCCATGAGTCTCTAGCACATTCCTTGTTCATAACTCCACAGAGGCTTCAGCAAGGACAGGGGCTGAGATTTGATTCAGTGAGCTCCTTGCAGAGCTAGTACCTGTGGACTGACGATCTCTGAGCCCTTGGCCTAATTGTCTGAGGCAGCCCCCGACCCCCTGCCTGCTACAGAGCCTGAACTGGGAGCTGTGCAGACTGCAGCCTCCACAGGCTAAATTGGCTCCCACCTGCTGCAAGACTGAAGCCTCAGTCAGTATCACTCCTTATAAATAGCGCACACCTAATCCAAATGCTAAATTAAATTAGACTTAAAATAGTCACATAGTCAACACCTGGTTTACTGCTAACAGTAGCTAACAGCTCCCACATGAGTAAATGTTCGTTTTCTGTGCCAGGTCCCCTCCTTTCCAAAGCTCTCCCACTTGAACTGAAGCCAAAGCTGTTTTTCTTCTGTGCTTGGACTATATTAATGGGCAGATTTTTGCGGAGAACAGTTGGATAGATATTGGCAATGAGTCGCCCCCTCTCTTCCCTATGGGTATGGAGAGCAAACTTCTAGTTATTCTTTACCCCCACCCCTCAGTCCAGTTCTCCTGGTGCTGGCTGTGGCGACCTGCTCTAATTCCTGGCCCCATGCTCCATAACCAGATGTCTCAACGCTCAGGTCTTGATTTCAGCTCAACCTACTCCAGCTTCAGGCTGCAGCTGAAGATATTCTCCTTAGTCATGGCTGGATAGCATGGGTCCAAGTATGTGAGCACATGTGTTTGGACTTCAACAAACATTGATTAAATATCGACTATGTGTCGGGCAGTGTATTCCGTGTTGGGGAGACAAGGGGTAAAGTCATAGTTCCTGCTCTTGAGACATCAGTCCTTCAACAGAAGAGATAGAAGTGGTCCTTTTTTGTTTATTAGTTTATTCATTCATCCACTTCCTCAAGATTTATTAAGGGCTTTTCATGTGCCAGAGACTATCCAAAACACTACAAAACCTAGTTCCTACCCCACAGGAGCTTGTGGCCCACAGGCAACATCAGATAAATCAATGACTGCAGCACAGAAACATGCATAGTATGCAGTGGGAGCTCCCAGGAAGGTCATCTACAGCATAAAGCTCCACTCCAGTTTTCTGGAGATGATGCCAGAGCTGCGTTTTTTTTCAAGAGCAGTGTGGTACATTAAAGATGGTCCCAGAATCTTAGCTACTTCCACTGAAAGTTAGACTAATCCCTCTGCCCTTGAATCTAGGATGGGCTTCGTAACTTGCTTGACCAATAGAATGCAGCAGAACTATTGTTCTGGAACTACCAAGGCTAGCCAAGAAGGTTTACAACATCTTGGAGCCTAGAGAGGTGACGCGAAGGTATTTTGATTGGCAGTCTCAGCTGGGCCTGGCCTTCTAGTCTTCCCACCAAAACAAAAGACATGTGAATGAAGTTACTTTGGACCCTCCAGGCCAGCCCATCTGCTAGCTGAATGTAAAGCTACACGACTATGCCAATTGTTGGGTTACACTAGTAGCTGCGCTAATTGTCTGTTTGGGGCTTTTGCCAGACTCCTGATTAGCCAATTGTACTGTTAAAGCAATTCATAACTAAAGCTAAAACGTTTGATTATTTTATTTATATTAAGTTTCCATTTGTATTGTCAGGGCTAGGGCTCAGACCCTTCAAGCCCATTGTACAAACTGGGCCACCAGACCCCTCACACACCAGACTGGGTCCCCAGACACCTCACACACAGGTCCATGCTAGGTAATTGGGAAAGATCCTGGGAGCCATTGGCAGATGACACGAGCTCAGTCCTCAGATTCTTCAGCAGTAGCAGCAGCAGCTTATAGCAGCTTATTGCAGCAGAAGCAGCAGCGTTGGCCTCTTGGGGCATCCCAGGGACTCTGGCAGCAACAGCAACAGTCTCCAGCCTCCAGCAGCAGTAGCAGCCTCCCTGTAGCCCCACTGGGAGCATCCTGGGGGTGGGGTCACTGTGGATCAGAGCCACTTGTCCTTTATACTTAAGTCCATGGCAAGTGCACCTAGGTGCACATGCGCAATTACATTAGTCAATAGCCAAGGAACACCTGGGTGCATGTGCATATTTACATCAAATGCTCGGCAAGATTCTGAACATCTGAGGGGCCCTGACCATTTTCCTATATTTTTCCTACACTGAATAACACCAAGTGGCTTCTGTTTCTACCACAAGTAACAGAAGACCATCCAGCTGAGCCCTGCCCAATTTTCTTATCCATAAAATTTACTAAGTACTAGGTGGGGAAGTTTGTGCAGTTGTGGGTATACATACCCCTATGATCATATTCATGCTGATGGGGGCAGGGAGGGTGTGTGGGTTGTCTTCCCAGTCATAGGACATAGCATTGCTTGCTGCTGGACTCTGAAATCATTAAATCATTTACTCCTCAAGGAAGTTTCTCTTTAGCAAGATAACGACCCCCCGTTGCCACATATACTTCCTACACCACCAGTACCTACTCCACAATTAGGCATTCTTGCATTCATTGATTCATTCTTTGATTTGTTTGAAACATAATCATTTGATGTATATTCATTACACTAGCAACACTTATTCACCACTTATCAGGTCCTGGGTTCAACACTTACTAAATTATTTCATTTAATCCTCATGACATCCCATGAGGCAGTTAGTATAGCTAGTTTTTTTTTATAACACTCATTTAAAAAATGAATTTGTTTCAATACAATTGATATATTAGGGAATAATTTGAATATAATGCAAATGTTGCATTTGCTTATGTATGGTTTTTTCTAAATACACACAAAGCTAAGTGGATGCAGAAGACTGCACCCAGCTGAACTGAGATGCACAGAAATACATTAAAAGCACAGATGCACATGCCTTAAACATTTACCAGCTACCTCAGTTACCAGGTATCAGGAGCTGCACCCATCTGCATCTGGTGTTACAACTTTCCATTTAATTTCAGATAATTCTCTTTACATTACTTCCTAATAACTCACATGATGCAATACACCCAACACCCACTTCCACAAGCAAATTTCAGGTCTTGTTCTAAAGCACCATACTTATTTACAGTAGTTATGTACTTAAAACCTAATCCCCATTGTGATATTTGGAGATGGGACCTTTGGGAGGTAATTAATACCTCATGATGGGATTAGTGCCCATATTAAGAGATACAATAGAGCTTACTTCTCTCTGCTGTCACTCTGCCAAGTGAGACACTGCAAAAAGATGACTATATGCAAATCTAAAACTAAATTGTCTGGCACCTTGATCTTGAACTTCCCAACCTCCCAGACTGTGAGAAGTAAATGTTTGTTTTTTTAAGTCACTGCTATGCGTCAGATGTGTCACCCAAGAGTTCATGTATTGGAAACTTGATCTCCATTGTAACAGTGTTAAGAGGGCAGGAAATCCAATTATGGTATTTGAAAGGTGGGGCCTTTAAGAGATAATTCATGAGGACTGTGACCTCACGAATGGAATGATCCATTGGTGGAGTAATGGGCATGGTTCTGATGGCCTTAAAAGGACAGCAAATGAGAAGGTTAGCTCTCTTTTGCTCAGCCCATTCTTGCCATGTGACACCCTAGTGGCCATAGGACCCTGTAGAGAGTTCCCACTCCAAAAGCCCTCATCGGATATGTTCCCTGGACTTTGTACTTTCTAGCCTCCAAACCTGTAAGAAATAAATTTCATTTCTTTGTAAATTACCCAGTTTCAGGTATTCTGTTATAAGCAACAGAAAATGGACCAACACAGTCATGCGCTCTATGGAATTTTTGTTATAGCAGCTTGAACTGACTAAGTCATGGTGCTATCATTATTATTAAGTTTCTATCTAATTTTATCTGTCTCTGACCCAGTTTTGGGTGTCATACCCCTAATCCCTTTTAGAAACACATATTTCACATTGTAGTGAAACCAACTGTACCATTATCTCTATTTTATAGATGAGGAAACTGAGACTGAGAAAAGGCTGGTCCAAGCTGGTGAGTGTGGGACCCAAAGCTCAAATTCCTGGTTGAGAAACTTGAATGGGTGCAGCCCAGCTCCCCTTCCCCCAGCTCAAGGTCTGAACTGTTACTCTTTGTGGCTTCTCAGTGTGTGGGTAGAAGACACAAAGTGGAAGAGCGGCAGGACCCTGACCCATACGAATACTGACCATAGGCTACCGAGCTTTGAACTCTGCCCTCCCTCATGTGGGTCTGCTTCCTTTCCTCTCCAGGCCTCTCACCTGGGTGGGGGCCCTGGCCCCAATGCCCCCTGGCTGGGTGCTCCTCTTCTGAAGCTCTGTCCTCACCCCTAGAGGTTCTGAGGCATGGTTGCCTCTTAGGGTATGGCACAGGGCCTGGTACCCGACCAGGCCTCATAAATGTTTCTGGATCTGGATTAACCTGAACAGGAGGCTTGGCTGCTGTGAGCAGGAAGAAGGAGACAACCTCCTGGTGCAGACGTGGAGAAAGGCCCAGGAGGGCTAGCAGGAGCCTTTATAGTACATTCTTCAGCAAAGCAAATTGCAGCCTCAGAATTCCAGGCACAGCCAGAGGAGCCTCCCCAACATCTGATCAGAAACCAAGCGAGACAGTGTCCTGCTGCCTGAGGAGGACAACTCTTAAGTTCCCCAGAGGTGAGAGTAAGCTCCTTGTCCGTCCCTGCCCATTTGTCCTTGTACCTTCCTTGCCGTCTTCCCCACCTCCCTTTAACGGGTCTATCAGAACACACCTGTGCCTCATAGCGGGCCCAACACTTCCTCAGCCTCCAAGAACACCCCCCTCCCCAAACCCAAAAGAATCTCCGTCTCTTTAGAACTCAGTACCCTATGGTTTCCTATGCTCATTCGGTAATCCCATCCACCTCTGTGATGAGACTTAAGTCACCCTCTGGTGCTATTAACTTCTCATGTACAGACAGATCGGAACTTGAGAATGAGTTGTGTTTGGAGGTCAATTGTAAGCGGGCTGTTGGAATCCGAACATCTGCTCCCACGGAAGCTGTGTTACAGATGGAGGACGGACTCCCAGGTCAACTCAGAAAAGCCTGTTTAACCCACAGTGAGACTGAACCAGACTGCAGCAGAATTCTGGGTGCTGGTGGTGGAGGGTTGGGGGTGCGGGGGTGAGGGGGTTGGGGAAGTGATGCAGGAGGGAGGGGAGGACAGGAAAGAGTTGCTTTTTCCTGAGCACAAGACCAGCTGTCAAGAAGAAACAGAAAACTTTGAAAGGATTGAACATATGTAGCTTCGTCTCTCTTTCTGGAACCTCCTCCCATCTGCTGCTCTCTTTCCTCAACTGTCATGCTCCCAGGTGTCATGTCTGTCCCTGGGGCACCCACTGAGGTGTTCCTGTCCTCCAGAATACTTCCTAGAGCTGTCTCCCCAAGACCTCCCTGCCTCCACGAAAATTCTGGTTTTCTCTGTGGGGACTATCTAAGCAAGGTGTTAGGAGTGCCTATGATAAGTGCATGCCCCCAAGAAGGAGTATAGCAAAGAGGATCTGGAGTCCAGCCGATCTGGGTTCGGTCCCAGCTACAGTGGCTGGTGACCTCAGACTAGGAATTACCCTCCAGCCTCGTTTTCCTCATCTGGTGATGATATACTGATCTCATAGGAGTGAGGGGAGTAGACAGGTAAATTATGTGGACCTAAATGCTTCCTCAGTGGGCTGTCTTAGGAATTCAGTGATTGCTGGCTATTACTAGATGATGAAGGACTCAGTACCCAACCCTGCAGGCATCCTCTAGCGTGGAATAACCCAAGCTTCTTAAGTTTGTCAGTTTTGAAAAATATTCAGCATCTATTTCTTGAAATATTGCTTCTCCTCTGTTTTCTCTTATCTGTCCATCTAGGATTCCAGTTTGATGTATTTTGGATATTTTTACTGTTTGCCATATGTCTGTTACACTTGAAAAAAATCTTTTTTTTTTCACTTCTGTGCTGCTTCATTCTAGATATTTTTTGCTCGTCCCTCTTCCAAGTCACTGTACTTGCCTTTTGCTGTGTATGAGGGTACTTCAAAAAGTTCACGGAAAGATTTGTATTATCTTTCAATTCTATTTTTCCACAAACTTTTTGAAGCGCCCTTGTATTATCATTGTTTAAACTAATTTATTGAATTCTTAATTTTTGTTATTGTATTTTTCAGGTCTAGGAATTCCATTTGTCTCGTACAGGTTCCAATCTTCTTGTGAAATTGTCCGTCTTTTTCACTGTTGTCTTGAACTGTTGATCATAGTTATTTAAAATTCTGTGTTAGTTAACACTAATATCTAAATCACCTCAGTCTGTTTCTATTTTCTGATTTATCTCTTTCTACCCTTTCCTTTTTTCCCCATTTATTGCTGTCTTGACATGTCTGGTAATTTTTAAGTTGAATGTTGGATGTTGTGCATAAAAAATCATAGCCTTTGTATGACATTATCTTCCTTCACAGAAGGTTTAATTTTCTTCTGGCAGGCTAATAGAGTGTCTGCTGATCACTTTAATCTGGTCAAAATCTGGTTACTTATTCCAGGTTTTTTCTTACTCCTAGCGGGCTGCTTTTCTAAAGTCTCACTGTCAGGTTGGGTGTTTATCAGTGCCTTTCCTCTGGACACACCCTGAACTCCAATTTTTGCCTCTCTAGCACCCTAAAACTACTGAAATTAATGATTAACTTAAAAAAAACCCAGTAGTGAATATCTCTGTCTTTTTAAAAATTTATTTGTAGTTAATTGAAACATATTCATAGCACATATTTAACATTTCGATACATGTATACAATGTGTATGATCAAATCAGGGTAGGTAGCAAATTCATCATTACAAAAATTTATGATTAACTTTTTAATCTCATTGTGGCTGATTTCTGCTTGGTTTCTGTGATAGTTAATTTAATGTCTGGGCTAAGGGATGCCTAGAGAGCTGGTAAAACCTTATTCCTGGGTATGTATGTGAGGGTGTTTCTGGAAGAGATTAGTATTTGAATCAGTAGACTGAGTAAAGACCCACCAATGTGGGTGGTCATCAGCCACTCCACTGAGGGCTGGAACAGAATGAAAAGCGGAGGAGAATAAATTCACTCTCTGTTTGAACGGTGACATCCATCTTTTCCTGCCCTCACACACCATTGCTCCTGGTTCTCAGGCCCTCAGACTTGAACCAAGACTTACACCATTGTCCTGAACACCCCCTTCAGTTGTTGGGCCTTCAGCTCAGACTGAATTACACCACTGGCTTTCCTGGGTCTCCAGCTTGCAGATGGCAGATTGTGGGACTTCTCAGCCTCCATAATCTTGTAAGCCAATTCTCATAATAAATCTCTCTCTCTCTGCCTCACTCTGTCTCCTGTCTCTCTGTCTCTGTCTCTCTGTATAAATATCCTATTGGCTGTATTTCTCTGGAGAACACTGACTAATACAGTTTCTCAGTCTCTAGGTGTGATTGGTGCTGTGATGCACTGCCTAGATCCCCCTTCAGGAATGAGGGTCTTAATCCCCCAGTTTCTGGGGTTATCAACTGTCAGCCTGCTTTGAGGATTGCCTCTGTCGAAGAAAACTGCTTCCCCCAATGTTTATCTCCTTCCCAGGTAGCCTGCACCCAGTGCTCTCGATTGAGAGGATGAAGACCTGCTACTGTGCAGCAAGTTGGGATAGCTCTGCAGGGTAGCTCTAGCTCCAGCACTCCCTGTAGGACTGGCAGAGGCTGGGCCTGCAACACAGCCTGCTTTCTTCCTCTCCCTTCCACAGAAGTTGATCCTAAAAACACTCCCCTAATAAACATTGTGCTTAGTAATCTCTATCTCAAGGAATCCAACCTGTGACATTAAGCCTGTACGTGCACAATTTAAAAGTCAGCAATGCCTCAAGGGAAAATCATGCACTGAATATTAGGCATCTTTCAGTGCATTTCCCATGTCTTCGGGATCTTGGCCCCTTTGGGGCCCTGGCTGTCTTGGTTGCTCTCCAATGCCTTCCAACAATTGGCCTTTGTGTTCATCCAGCTTTCATAGTTGTTCTCAGTGGGGGATTAATCTGATATCATCCGTTCCATCATAGCTGGAAACAGATCATGCTGACTGTTTTAATTCTCAGAAGTGAGAAGGAGCAATGATGGAAACTGTTGCTGGGGGCCTAATTCTGTTCAACAAAGAGCTGTTGATTGGAGATGCAAAAATGATGAGAACCTGAGGAAGAAACAACCTCGTTGTCTTAGACTTTGCAACACCCAGGAAGGGGAGTGAAGCGAACAGCCAGATATGTGCCTTGATCTTTAGAAATACAGATTTCGAATCTCCCAGGAAAAAGAGATGGAATCCCTGGGCCAGATAAGTAAAAGGAAGAAATATTAAAAGACTTATGAGAGTAAAACTGAAAATTTGACTCCATCATGATAAAATATGCCAAAGAAAGAAAGAGAAGCAGATCTAAGAACCTGATACCCTGGTATGCTTTTTCGGAACATAGAGTATAAATAAGGAATGGTTATACATAGACAAGTTAATATGTCTGACAACAGCAACAAGAACAGAGGACGTAAAGGCAGCACTGATGGGCTGGGTGAAATCTAACAAAACGAGAATTAATAGGGACAATGTATTAACTCAGGTCCTAAGAATCCAACTTCACAAGGGCAGGATGATAAAAATCAAGTTTAGTAAGTGTTCATGTGAAAAGCAGAGAAACAAAAAAACAAAGCACCTGAAGCACTTTAGTTTGCTTTAAATGCAGTGTGAATCAATGGTCTTAGCTTTCCATCTAAAATAAGATTTTAAATTACATTAATAGAAGTACAATGTCTCAAGTGAGAAAGTTCTGTAATAACTCTGTGCTGGTAATCTGACATTAGACCCTGCCATAGTCTGAATGTATCCCTCCAAAATTCTTGTTGAATCCTAATCCCCATTGTGGTAGTATTAAGAGTGGTTAAGTGATTTGGGGGAAGTGACTAAAAGAGATTGAAGGCAGCTACCTCGCCCATTCCGTCATGTGAGGACTCAGCCAGAGGCATCGTCTATGAAGCAGAGAGTGAGCCTCCACGGGACATTTAATTTAATCTGCTGGTGCCTTGAACTTGGACTTCCCAGTGTCCAGAAGTGTGAGAAATAAATGTCTGTTGTTTATATAAATTACCCAGTGTGAGGTATTTTGTTATAGCTGCCCCAGTGGACTAGACAGACCCTAACTACCACAGTCTGAGTGAGCCATTAACCAACTGCGTGTTCCCATGTATCCAGGGCAACCAGGATGGTGAAGGAAATGAATCATGGGAGACTTTTAAAGAGATGGAATTAGGAGAACGAGGTGCTCTGCAGGAGTTTTCTTCAAGTATGCATTTGGGTATTAGGTGGATCGGGCTTCTGATTTTTTCCCTTCATGTCACAAGGGACAGACCATGGGGAGACAGATTTAGGTTCAAATACATAAAGGAATTTTAAATGATCAGAATTTTGGGGAAACAGATGGGCTTCCTTTGAAGCTGGTGTTGTCTGCCTAGCTGTTGTGTGCTCAAGAGAGGCTGGAGATGGAGGTCTATGCAGTTGGTTGAAGGGTAGAGGAGGGAAGCGAGTGTTTTCGTTGGCCCACAATGTTTAAAAAGTTTGAGCCAACATTAAAGCTTGGGAGATTTTACGTAACATATCTGATTTTTGGCTTCTGTGGAAAAATTGGTAGATCTGCCAGTACTTGGCTCTCTTTTCCGCATATCAATCAACCAACAAGACCTAATTTTATTGTCCCCTTAACACCAGGCTGTATTTCCCAGTTCACCAAAGTCTTTCCCACTCATCTAGTGCAAGCTCTTGACCAGACCAGCAGAAGTCATTTACATCACCTGCCTGGCTACTGTAAGCATTGGAGTTTGAAACCCTGTTGTGAAGGAGACTCAACTACCAGCCAAGGGCATGCAGTCTCACAGTCTTCCCATTCCTCCCTTTCTAATGGGAACTGCCCACCAGAGCCCCTGCACCAAGATGCTGTGTTTTGAGCCACGTTACCCAACCTCAGACTGAGCAGTTTGGGTTGACACTTGATCCCAGGGCTGTCAATTCACGGGCTGCCAATGACGTGTAATAGGGCTTGGCATGGAAAAATGAGCTGTACCAATCAAATTTTCTCTCCAAGCTTTTACAACTAAGAAAAACTGTGTGAACCAGAAGTTTGCAATGGTTCTGATGCTAAGGACAGGCCAGAGAAGTCACATTGGTCCAGGAGCAAGTTGAAATTAGGAGGTATCTAAAAACAAAGGGTATAAATTTTGAGAGAGATTGGGGGTGGGTGGGATGTGAACAGAGAGAGGCAGCATGTGACCTGAGAAAGACCAAGCAAGCCACTAGTCCCCAGAGCTGTCTTGATTCCTTATAGTCTTTCAGTGTCAGATCCAGTTCATGTGTTTTCTTGGAGTAAATTCCAATTTCTTGAGTTTAACTTGAGTGTTCTCTTGTCTTGAATTCAAGAAAAGCTAACCAGAGCCACCCATAAGGCCTCTGCTAACCTGGCAGTCTGTGGTTATACAAATTGAGTCTAAGGGTTTACCTCCAGGATGTGACCCCCTCTCCCCACCCAGGTAGTTCAAGCACGTTGTGGACAGATGACAGATGCAGGAGGAATCATCCAGAAGTCCCCCCTACTGTTTCTGCAAGAAAGGTATGCATATAATTTTAAAAGCATAAACATGCAAGCATATTAAGGTCTAATTTTACTGCATTATCATATTCCCAACAAGAAAAAAAAAAGAGCCTTGTAGGTAAACCTACTTGCTTTCATATATACATCTGTCAGCCCTAATCAGACAACCCTCACTTAAGTGATAGAAAACTATCCAGATGTTGTCATCAGACTTCTGAACTTGAAGAGTATTTAACTTGTTGATTAAGTACTTAACATTACAAATGAATGCAAAACCGTCTATCAGTTCTGGTGTGATTATTTTGGAAGTGTTGTAAGTTTTTAGGTTGCTGTGGTAATGAATGACCTTTGTGATATTTAAGGCTATCTTGTTGCATCAGCATTTTTGAGGAGTTGCTAAACAGGCCCCAAGGAAAAGAAAAGAAAGATGCATATTATTACATCATAAAGCCACTGATTTGTCTTTGTTGAAATGAGATGACAATGAACTTCAGACTGTAGCTGCCCCAGTGAAGGGTGCTGAGGAAGTGTAAAGAAAATTTGTTACTGGGGAAAACTGCCAACTATGATGGTGTCTCCCTGGCACCAGCCAAATTATCAAACCTGTCTCTGAACAGTCACATAGATTGGGGGACACACAGTGACAAAACAGCTGGGTAATTGACTGAACTTTCCACTTTGCAGCCAAGGATTTTGGCGTCATGGAGATTAAGACTTGACTGATCTCACTGGAAAATTGTTCAAATCTTTGCTACATTCTGCTTCCGTAGAAACCAATTCAATGTTCCCAGGGAAAAAAATCCACACCTGCTTAATCATTTCAAAAACAATAGATACGCGACATTTATTCTAAATTAGTGAAACGAGCAAATGTTCCCCCTTCCCCTGTTCCTGCTAGAATTCCAAAAATTTCCTTCGTCAGAAAAAGATATCTTAGCAATTTCCAGTAATAAAGACAGATAAACAACAAAATACTATCAAAAAGAGCAAGAGCAAGTTTTATTTTCTTTTTTACATTTCTCTTTACATTGAAGTACAGCAAAATCCACTCATTGTGGTGTGCAGTTCTGTGAGTTTCTGACAAGTGTGGAGCATTACATATCCGTCACCACAATCACATAATGGAAGAGTCCTCTCATCTCCCCAACTCTGTCATGCCACCCCATTGCGGTCAGCCCTTCCGTCCACCCCCCATTCCTGGCAGCCACTCATCTGTCCTCTGTCCCTACAGCTTTGCTTTTTCCAGAATGTTATGTAAATGGAATCATACAGCGTGTAGACTTTTCATTTATTAATTATTAATTTAATTACTAGTTTATTAGCTTATTTCTGCTGACGTTTTTACTGATACAATGTTTAGTGTAGGGAGAAGAAAAGCAGGAAAAATACTTGGGGCTGGGGGAATCTTAGCAGGCAAGAATGAGGAAGTGGGGAAATTGCTGTGCTCATCTATGGAATTATTTTCATCTGTGCAGAAAATGCATCTTAAAGGTGGTGAGGACCAGTCAAAAAATTTATGCATCCGAACTTAGCCTCTCTGCAATGCTCTAAGGAAGAACAGAGGTGCTTAGCCTTTGTCTTTAACCAGCCTTGGGCTCTGACCCAGGGCTGGGTAATTAACATGGGTAATTAGCTCCAGTTTAGTTAGGAGGGCAGTTGTGGTGTATGCAACATCAGGCTTGTGGTGAAAAGTGCACATTAACTCGGTGTTGTGCTCAGCAGTGGCAACCTTTATTATGCTTTATCAACAGAGCAGCTGGGTTGGCCTTGCATGCAGCTCACTTCCTCTCATTACGATAATTGCCTTCTGAACAATGGCATGTGTTGGCGGCTTGATCCTCCTTACTAGGGGAACACGATTTGTTTATGCGAGTAAACCTGATGGCAGTAGGGGCAGCTGGCTAGGCTAATATTTGAGTATGGAGATTCATATTAAGTTTTCAAAATCAAGTTTAAAAAAATCAAGTTAGATTTGCTCCAGTAGAGATTCTTGGAAGGCTCACTAAGTCAGGCCCTGTGCTGGGTGTCTCTAGATGCTTATATGTGATACCCTCATTTTCCAGATGAGGAAACCTGTGTCCCAAGGACTTACTTCCAGCTTCTCTGCCCCCACAGTTTCCTCCATGTTTGCAGGCTCTGGACTACTTCATCCTAGGGTCGTGATAGATCCCACGAAATAGCGGCCATGGCCAGCTTCTGTAAGGAGGCAATGGGACACACACTATGTGTAGGTCATGCACCGTGTTTTGACAAAATTCATCCTCCCAAGAAACCTCCTGAGACCTTTACAACCACCCTGTGAGGTACACTAAGGGCAGGGAAGCCAAGTCACTTGAGCTTTTTGGGGCCCCTTTAATATGGCCACTCCTTCAGCCTCTCCATGGGCATCTCTAGCTGTTTGCAAGGAGGTTTAGGAAAGATTGCTGAGCCCTTGACCAACCGTCCTAACAAACAGGAATGGCCTCCACTCAGACTCTCTAGAGGAGACCTTGATCCTTCATTAGGCCGAGCAGTGAGTGAGCACCTGTTTGTGCTGCTGCCTGGAACGGGCTCTCCTGCAGCTCCTGCAGGGTCTGCAACCCTCATTAGTCCTATTAAATTCAAATTCGAGCAGGTATTTCATGAGGACTCTGTGTGTGTGCGTGTGTGTGTGTGTGTGTGTGTGTGTGTGTGTGTGTGTGTGTGTGTCACTGGTGGAAAAGACGGAGGGAAGGTACTAGAAAAGGGGAAAGACAGTCTAGTCTGTTCCTTAGAAGAGTTTCCTGGGGAACAAAACCATAGTCATCTCAAACGCCTTGGTGACGTAGGTCCTTAAGATGGGCACATCCCCATAGAGTCATAACCTTGTAAGAGAGGTGGAAATAACCTGGCAGGAGACAGAAACTACAGGCTCTGGAGTCACGTACACGTGCACTCAGTTTTCAACTTTTGCTTTCTCGCTTCATGACCTTGAGCAAGCTCCTTAACTTCTGTGAAACTCAGTTTCCCCATCTCTTAAAGTGGAGGATAATATTTCTGCCCCCATAGGGCTGTTGTGATACATATTATCATGCAGCTAATACTAATCAACTGAAGACTATGTGACTCCAAGATCCCCACTCTTAGGCACTAGGCATTATGCTTTTGTGTATATGCAATGATTGTGTGTGTGCATGTATTTCTATCATAGTGACCTCAGCTGAGAAAGAAATTCATTTAAGATTTTTATTTTTTTTAGTTCTGAGGGCCTTAGGACAGAGCCAATGGGTTGAACAGGGGCATGGAAGGTCATTTAAGAACTGCTAGTAAGTGTTTAGAGTACAGGATGGCATGCTGGCTTAAGTGGGGACGAAAGGCGGTTCTAGGACTCTAGAAAGTTCTTCTAGGACTGAAAGGTGGTTTGTTGGAGCATTGTGATTAAGTGGTTTCTACCAAACCTCGGGCAGCAAGTAGTGAGCATATAGTTATTTGGACTGAGTATAAAAACCTAATTATGGAGGGATTATATATCCCAGTACCAGCCAGCTATTATCTAGCAGCTTTATTTACGGTTAGTTAAGTGAGGATGAGAACCCAGAGAACCATCCTTTATGTGGGTAATGTGATGTAATCAGACACTGGGCATCTCATGTCTCACTGGTACATTGCAGTAAAGCAATATAGCAATGCACAATGCACACACCTCCCCCCATCCCCCCCACCCCCCACCAAACCCTACAACTGTGGGCTTTCAAGCCTGTTGATAAGAAATCTGCCAGATGCTCATTTTAAAGATAACTTAAAATTATCCAAGTAATATTTGTTTATTGTAGAAAAATGAGAAAATGTGGTTAAGCAAAGAAAAGGAAATAAAGCCCCCTTTTCCTCCTCTGCAAGATAACCATTGTTAACATTTTGGTGTGTATCACTTGGCGATCTTTTAAATGTATGTACACATGCTTACACACACACATTACACCGTATAGACATATGCATGTTTATTTACAGAAATGGAATTGGACTGCACACAGTTTCATAACCTGAATTTTTCACATACTATCTCATGAACATTTTACAAATTATTAGATCTTTGAGGCAATTTGTCTCTTTATTAGGGGCAACGTGATACTTTAACATTAGACATTTACAGAGTGTCTACAGGGTGGCTCTCCAAAGAGGTCTGACCCCTGTCTCCCCCTGGGTGTATAGTGAATTCAGGGAGATTGAATTAGCTACTGGAACCTCACATGCAAGAAATCAGCTTTCATAGACACTAAATTAGAACCAGAGTTGTTATGGCTTCTTCCTAAAAGGGAACTGAAATAACACATACTGTCTGACATCTCAGCCAGCAGGGACCCACTGCTGTGCGTGTGCATTTGCAATCCAAATAAGGCATCAAAACATGAGAAGAGAATGGATGACAGACTGTGCGGCTAGAAATGCTTCCTCGCTGCTCTTCGGCCAGGGAAATCATCTTCCAGCATCTTTTCTCCTCCATCGTACGGTAAACCTGTGGTATTCTCCCCTCCGTGGACTAATGGCAGCCGGATCTGCAGCCCGATCTCCAGCCCGTGGATAAGAGATGAGCTCATTCTACCAGCGACCTCTATATTCTCTGTTCTTAAGTTTTCATCGTTGCTTGAATCAGTGAGTTTTGGGGTATTGATTCTGACATGAGCTAACCCTTGAGGCTTCAGAGAAAAGGGTTTTGATGTCATTTGAAAATGATATGAATGGGATCAAACCAGCAAAAGCTAAAGATTTCAGAAGTCATTACTAACAGATAAGGACAGACAATTTCCGAGATGTGGGGTGTCTGCCTGGTTCCTGGTGGGGGCTCCTCTGCATCTTTGCCCACGGCTCACCCCTACAACAGAGGGTTCCCATGCTCTGGCCCCATCTCACTGTGGCGTCAGAACTCTTGATGGCAAGTGATACCCACTAGAACCAGCACAGGCCTAACAGGGAAAGGATATATTCAGAGCTTCACGTGTGCTCAGTACAGGAGGGACAGAGGTGCGGGTGGTCCCAGGCGGGTCTTGGGTACCACGGCCTGCTCCCACTCATCTCCTGCCCTCCGAAGGCCGATTTCATTCTTTCCACAAGAACGTTTCTGTGGCTGCTGCCAGTAAGGGTCCCGGGGGATGCTCATTGGCCTGACCTGGCCCGCAGGCCCCTGGAAGCGGGGTGAGTACGGTGATGGCAGCCCCTCTGTGGCCTCAGGGGTGGAACGCAGGAGGCTTCATCAAAGGCAGGGGTGTGCTCCTCAGAAGACGTGGGCAGACAAAAATTGATGTACTCAACCCTTCCCATCCCGTCGTAGTTTTCACTTTTTTCGGACACAGGCCGTCCTCACACCGATCTCTTCTCGGTCCCCCTCGTCCTCTAACCACCTCTGCTCACTCGTTTGTGCTGATTCCCAGGCGCAAGTGCCTTCTCCTCTCTCTGTTTCTCGGAATCCCGCCCGTATCCCAGGCTAAATCTCATCAGGGCTCTCCCCACCTATCCCAGCCTCTGTTTGCATCTCTTTTCCCTAAACTCATCATCATAAACTGTCTCGTGCTTTTTTCCTTGTGGCGTCTCCTGGGTTAAGTCTCGTGCCTTTGTCTCTTCCTTCTCTCCTTCCCGGGAGAGCTGACTCTACGCTACCTCTGCCTCCTCACTGCCCACAGATTCTTTAACCCACTTCACTCTGGCTTCTGCCTCTTCCTCTTCACCAAAATGCTTTTGATAGACTCACCAATGGCATCCACACTACTCAATGGGGCCACTTCTTAGTTTTCATATCTCACAGTCATCCACCTCTCTCAGTCTCCACTGTTACCTCCTTATTCTGCACTACCATTTCCTCTACCTAGACTAACCTCTTAACTCACCTCGTTCTTTCCACATCACCCTTCCCCAACTCCTTTTCCACCCAGCAGCCAGGGATCTTTTCACATGGTTCCTTGTGGGTGATGCACTTAGAAGAAAATCCGAAATCCAAGCCCCACCCTATTCAGAGGTGATTTGACGTCTACGACTTTTTCCAGCTGACACCCCCAGCCACACTGACAATCCATGCTTCTTAAGCCTGATGAACTCCTTCAGTCTCAGGCTTCCCATAGACACACCCATAATCCCTCCATCTGGAACTTTCTTCTCCTTACTCTGCCTGTATCTTTCAGGTCACAGCTTTGATTGCTCCTAAGAGAGGCCTTCCTTGACTTCCCCAAACTAAAGTGAGACTGTGTATGGTAATCTACCACATCAATTATACTTTTCTGTGTAAAATTTATGATAATTTTTATTACCTATTACTTGTGCAATTGATTCTTTGTCCGTGTCCCACTAAATAGTCTGCTCCACGAGGACAGGGTCTGTGTCTTGTTCATCACTGTTTCCCCAGGAACATGGTATGTGCTCAGTAAAATATTATTGACTGAGGAAATGAATAAACAAGTATAGATGTTAACATCCCCAAAGGACAGAGTGATTATTCATTCCTTTCACCTTCAGCCAGGAGTTTAATAAATACTTGTTGACCTCAATACTGTATTGTAAAAAAATAAGAATAACAACAAAAACAAGGAAGAGAATTGCAGCGTTATAAATCTATCTGATAGAATGAAAGTTATGTACGATAATATAATGAGTCTTGGCAAATAAGGGACAAGATTATACCCACAGGATTCCTCCATTTGTGAAATAGCAATGTGCTTAATACTTCAAGTTGATTATATTTTGAAACAGCAGATGAATTGGACACACACATCTGGATATTTGGCATTATGCAGACAAAAACATCTCAATTATTGGCCAAATATCTCAATTCAGCTCTGTGTTTTGGAGCTGTGTAAATAGTCACAGATTACTCTGAAATTATATTTCTTGGGAGGTGGCCACATGAATAAATGGAGAAGGAGATTTCTAGCTCCAAAAAGATGATGGACTAAGAAACTTGAAATCACTCCTGCCACAAACACACAGAAATTCTGGATACATATCATCCTTTAAAAATTGCAAAGCTGAGATCATGAGTATCAGAAATGAAGAGGAGACTGAAAATTAGAGCAATATGTCCATGACCTAACCCAGGACTTTATTTTTGGTTCCAGTAAACCTCAGGGCTTGGGTTTTAACAATCATTTGAGGACAGGAGACAAGGTCTTAGAATCCTGAGAAGTATAACTTGGGGACTTTTGAAGAGTTGATCCATAGTAGATAAGAGGATTAGAAGAAATCTGTTTATTGACAAAGGGAGAAGACGAGGAAGCTTGAGTTAAAAAAAAAAAAAAAATGTCTTCCTAAAGAAAATTAAGCCCTGGGCTTGCCCTTGGATTTTTGGTCCAAAACATGTCTCTAATCCATTCAGAAAACATGCCAAAATCTACGAGGCTCAGGAAACTCCTATCAGAGAAATAAACATAACAATCTGTCCCAAAGTGGATATCCCTGGAATGCCTGAAATCCTAAGTCACCTGAAGTGATGCTCCATCAACACAGGCTCACTGTATTTTCTCAGAAAATAAGCCCCATTAAAGACGAGCTAATGATAAAAAAAAAATAGAAATTATACAATGAAATAAGTCATTATGACCAAAAAGCAGACAAAACACACAGTAAGAATCAAGTCCCATGAACTTGAAATAATAGAAGCATACTAAAAATGCTTGAGAATATACTAGAAGAAATCAAATCCTGGAGGAAAAGTCAAGACACTATAGACATAGAAAGAGGGTTTGAAAAAGAACTAAGTGGACCTTCCAGATATGAGAAATATATTCAATGAATGAAAAACTTAATGAGTAGATTACATAGCACATTAGCACAATTGAGGAGAGAATGGCTGAAGATGAGAGGATATTACCAGGAATGCAGCACAGAGGGACCAGATGGAAAACATGAAAGAGAGTTTAAGATAATAAGAATTTAAGATACTAAAAAATACAAGGTTTTACAAGTCTAATAAGAGTCCTGAGGGAGAAAATAGAGATAAAGGGTTAGAAAACATATTTGAGGGAAAATGGATGATAAATCTGAACTGATTAAAGACATGAATACTCAAATGGAAAAGTCCCAAGGAATCTCAAGTGGGGGAAGTATTAAAAAAACTCAAACCCACACCTAGATATTTCCTAGTGAAACTATTAAGCACTAAATAAAAAGAGAATTCTGCAAAGCAAAAGGGAAAATAGATCACATACAAAATAACAATGATTAGAATGACTGCAGATTTCTCAATACCAAAGATAGAGATCAGAAGACAATATCATTTCTTCTTAGAGTTATAATATCAATCAAGAGTGAAGGAAAAAATGAAGGGAGTTTTAGTTAACAAATACTTAGAGATTTTGCTACTCTCAGACCTCTGTTAAAAGAATTACAAAAAAAAAAATGTATCTAAGGATGAAGGAAATTGAAGTCAGATGAAAGGAAGTAAGATAGAAGAAGCAATGTTGAGAAAACAAATCTGAAAACATGCGGGAAGATCTAAACAAACATTGACTGTATAAAAGAACGGTAGCAATAATGATTTATTTGGGGGCTATAAAAACATGAATTAAAATAGTAGATCACAGTAATGGATAAGACAGGATAGGATGATAGAAGTCAAGGAATTTTAAGATACTTGTGTATCCAGTGGAGGTTAGAGCTACTGATTAACATTAGATGTTATTAAATCAATATGACTAACATTCAAAGAGTAAATACCAAAAGAGTAAAATTAGAATATAAAACTTCTAAACCACTATTGGAGAGGAAGGGGAATAATAAAAATCTGATTAATCCAGGAGAAGAGAATGCAGGCAAAGAAAAAAGAAACAAAGAAAAATCATGGTGAATAAAAAGTACGAAATAACATAATAAGAACAAATCCAGGGCTGGCCTGGTGGCGCACTGCTACAGTGCGCCACTTGGGAGTGCGGCAGCACTCCCGCTGAGGGTTTGGATCCCACATACAGACCGGCCGCTCACTGGCTGAGTGAGGTGCGGGCGCGGCACCGAGGGTTGTGATCCCGTTGCCAGTCCCGGTCCGGTATGGGCGCGACACTGAGGGTTGCGATCCGTTGCCGGTCACGAAAAAAGACAAAAAGACAAAAAAAAAAGAACAAATCCAAATATATCACTAAGCAATACACATTTAAGTAGATTAAATTAACATGTTTTTTGGGGGAGGGATGATGGCTTAAGCCCATCACCTTTACTTCTTTTTAATCAGCTCTGTTGAGGCATAAATTACATAAAAATTTAACCAGTTTTAACATATACAATTTGATGAATTTCAAATAAAGTTTACAATTGTGTAACCACCAAAATCATAAAACAGAATATGAACTTAAAATTTCCTTCATGCCCCTTTGCAGCTAATCCTCTCCTTCTGCCCTATTCCTCTACCCTGTAACTACTGATCAGCTTACAGCGACTGTAGTTTGACTTTTCAAGGATTTCATATAAGTGAAATCACACAGTATCTTTTTTGTTTGTTTGTCATCTTTCACGTAGCATAATGCTGTTTGAGATTCATCCATGTCATTGCCTGCATCAGTAAATTCAGTTCATTTCTTTTTACTGCTAAGAGGTATTCCATTTTCTTTATCCATTTACCAATTGATGGACATATGGATTTTTTCCAGTTTTCACCTGCAATAAAAATTATGAAAAGTCTTCATGTGGACATATGTTTTCATTTCTGGTGGGTAAATATCTAGGAATGACATTGCTGGGTTGCATGGTAAGTTCACATTTGACTTACGATAAACTGGAAAACTATTTTCCAAAGTGGTGGTACCATTTTGAATTTCCACCAGCAATGTTAGAGAGTTCTAATTGTTCCACATCCTCATCAACACTTGGTACATTTCCATAACAAATCACCCCAAACTTAGTGGCTTAAACAACACAACACAAATTTATTAGACCTGAAGTCCAACATGGGTCTCACTGGACTAAAATAAAGGAGTTTGCAGAGTTGTGCTCTTTTCTGGAGGCTTTAGCAGAGGATCCATTTCTTTGCTCATTCGTTGTTCATTTTTTTGCTTGCTGCAAATTGATGGGCATTCTCAGCTTCGGTTCATCGCCCCTTTCCTCCATCTTTAAAGCCATCAGGGTGGATCAAATCCTTGTCATATCATGTCTCTCTAACCCATCTTTCACAATTATCTCTTTCTCTGACCACGGCAGGAAAAGACATGTGATTAGTTTGGACCCACCAGATAATCCAGGATAATCTCCCCATTTTAACATCTTGCAAAGCCCTTTTTGCTATGTGAGGTGATATATTGATAGGTTCTAAGAATTAGAGTATGGACATCTTTGGGGGCCATTATTCTGCTTACCACAGTATGCTCAGTGCTTTTAATTTCAGCTATTCTAGTGGCCATGTCATTAGTGGTATCTCATTGTGGTTTTTTATTTGTATTTCCCTAATGACTAATATGTTGAGCATATTTTATGTGTTTATTTTCCATTTATATATTTTCTTTTGTAAAGAATTCAGATTGTTTCCCATTTTATATTGGCTTATTGTCTTCTTATTAGTGAGTTGTAAGTGTTCTTTATATATTTTGAATGTAAGTCTATGACAGATGTATGTTTTAGTAATATTTTTCTCAGTCTGTGGCTTGTCTTTTAATTTTTCAACACTGTTTTTTGAAGAGCAAAAGTTTTTAATTTTTATAAAGTCCAATTTTCAAGTTTTTTTTTTTACAGTTATGCTTATTATATCCTACCTAAGAAGTCTTAAAACCTAACCCAAGGTAATAAACATCTTGCCTTGTTTTTTCTTTTAGATGTTTTATAGTTCTGGATCTATATATAGGTCTGCGATCTATTTTAAGTTAATTTCTGTATATGGCATAAAGTAAGTGTTGTTTCATTTTCTAGCATAGGGATATCCAATTGCTCCAGCACCATTTGTTGAATCTTTTCCCATTGAATTACTTTGGCACCTTTGTCTTAAATTAATTGGCCATATATATGTCAGTCCATTTTGGAATTCCCTATTCATGTCCCCAGTATATATGTCTACCCTTTATAAGTACCACCCTGCCATTTAGTGTACCTAATTAGGTAGTATAATTCCTCCAACATATTCTTGTTTTTCAAAATTGTTACGGCTATTCTAGATCCTTTGCATGTTGATATAAATGTTCAAATCAGCTTTTAAATTTCCATCAAATAAAAATGTCTGCTGGGATTTGATTAAAATTGCCTTGAAATCATAGATAAATTTAGGGAGAATTGATGTTTTAACAGTATCAAGTCTTCTGATCCATGAACATGGTTTATATCTTCATTTATTCAGGTCATTTAAAATTTCTCTTGATGATTTTTTGTACTTTTTGACACACAGTTATTGCAAATATTTTGTTAAATTTATTCCTAAGTACTTCATATAGTTTGATGCCAATATAAGTGGTATTGTTTTTTAATTTCAATTTCCATCTATTAGTTCCTACATTCTATACATTGACCTTTAATCCTGCTCTTTGCTAAAATTATTATTTCTAGCAACTATCTTGTAGATGCTTTAGGTTTTTCTCCACAGATAATCATATTGTCTATATGTATTTTATTTTTTTATTGCTTAATTTCCTTGGCTATGCAATCCAGTATGATATTGCATAGAAATAGTAAGAATGAACATCTTGTCTTGTTCCTAATCTTAGAGGTAAAGCATTCAGTCATTCATCACTAAATGAGTTATTAGTTGTAGGTTTTCATAGATGCTCTTTATCAGTAATAAAGCTTGTGTAAAAAACGGGTATTGTTTCTCTCTTAGAATTCATCAGTGAAGCCATCTGGGCCTGGAGTTTTCTTTGTGAGAAGGTTTGTAACTACAAATTTATTTAAAGACAAACAAATATTGGGCTGCTCTGGTTATTTTTGTTTTTCAATGAGGTTTAGCAATTGTGCATGCTGTGGTTTGAATGTCTTCTACCCCCCCCCCCCACTCAAGTTTATGTTGGAACTTCACTTATAATATGGTGGTGGAAGATGAGGTCTTTAAGAGGTGATTGGATCATGAGGACTGTGCCTTCATGAATAGATTGATCCATTCACAGAGTAATGAGTTTATGGTTTAATGTGTTGCCAAGGGCATGAACTGGTGGCTTTATAAGGAGAGCACTTGAAAGAGCTGTTGCCATTTCTCACCATGTAATACCCTGTGTCACCCATGACTCTGTACAGAGTCACCACCAAGAAGAAGACCCTCACCAGATATGCACCAAGACTTTGGACTTCCCAGCCTCCCAAACTGTAAGAAATAAATTTCTTTTTTGTAAAATAAATTACCAGTTTTAGGTATTTTATTATAAGTGACACAAAATGAGCTAATACAGTGTATTTTAAGGAATTTGCCTATTTCATCTAAATTGTCTAACATATTGGCATAAAATTACTTATAATATTCCCTTATTATCACATTAATGCTGCTATATCTGTAGTGATGGCTCCTCTTTCATTTATGATGTTGGCAGTTTTTCTTTTTTTTCTGTTTGGCTAAAGTTTGGCTAAAGACTTACCAATTTTATTGATCTTTTCAAATAACCAGCTTTTGATTTCATTGATTTTCTTTGTTGTTAAATTTGCTTTTCATTTCTATTTCACTGATGTCTTCTCTTGCCTTTATTATTTACTTCCTTGTAAATTACTTTGGGTTTAATTTGGCCCTGCTTTGGTTTCTTAAGGTGGATGCTTAATTAACGAATGTGAGACCTTTTTTCCCCTAATACAAGCATTTGATGCTATAAATTTCCCCCTAAGCACTGCTTTGGCTGTATCCCACAAATTTTGTTATGTTGTGTTTGCATTTACATTCAGTTCAAAGTTTTTTCTTTGGTCTATTGGTTATTTAGAAGTGTGCCCTTTAAATTCTGAATATTTAGCATTTTATAGATATATTTCTGTTATTGATTTCTAGTTGTGTGTAATTACGTTATGTTCAGATGCTGTATTTTGTATAATCAACGTTGATTAGTCAAATTTGTTGACAATGTTGTCAAGTATTTGAGTTAATTACCGATTTCTATTTAGTCTAACAATTAGTGAGAAAGGAGTGTTGAAATCTCCAACTGCAATTGTGAACTTGTCTATTTTTCCTTTCACTTCTACTAGCTTTTGCTTCATGTGTTTTGAAACTCTGCTAATGGGTGCATTCACATTTAGCTTGTTATAGCCTCACGATGAATTGACTTCTTTATTGTTATGAAATGTCTCTTTATCCGATACAATCTGATAATTTTTTTTCTCTGAAATCTACGCTGTTTGATGGTAACATAGCCACTCTGGTTTACTTTTGATTAGTATTTGCATACAATATCTTTTTCATCCTTTTACTTTTAAACTATCTGTGTCTTTATACATAAGGTGGGTTTCTTGTGAAGAGGATATAGTTGGGTTTTGATTTTTTTTTCCAATATGACAATATCTGCTTTTTTTTTTTTTTTTTTTTTTTTTTTTTTTTTTTTTTTTTTTTT
>NW_007726480.1:459996-462023 GCF_000696425.1 Galeopterus variegatus
CTTTTTTTTTTTTTTTTTTTTTTGTCTTTTTCCATGTCTGGCAATGGATCGCAACCCTCAGTGTTGCCCCCGTACCGGACCGGGAACCGGCAACGGGATTGCAACCCTCGGTGTTGCCCCCGCGCCTCGCTCAGCCAGCGAGCGGGAACCGGTCTGTATGTGGGATCCGAACCCTCAGGCGGGAGTGCCGCCGCACTTCCCAAGCGGCCCACTATCCAGTGCGCCACCGGGCCGGCCCAATATCTGCTTTTTAACTGTAGTGTTTAGACCATGCACATTTGATATATTTCATTATGTCATTGAATTTATATTATCTGGCTATGTATTTTGTGTTTGTTTCATCTGTTCTATGTTCCTAATTTCTCTTTATCTGTTTTCTTTTGTATTATTTTGAATGATTCTGTATTATCTGCACTATTGACTTATTACATATGCCTCTTTGCCTTTTTGTTTTTAGTGGTTGATCCTAGGGTTTACAATGTATATTATTAACTTATAACTGTCTGTCTTTAAATAATATTAAATCATTGTATGTACAGTACAGGAAATTTACAACAATACATTTACATTTTTCTTTCCCATCCTTTGTAGTATTGTTGTACTAAATCATCCCACATATCGGGCCGGCCCAGTGGCGCACTGGATAGTGCGCCGCTTGGGAAGCGCGGCAGCGCTCCCGTCCGAGGGTTCGGATCCCACGTACAGACCGGCTCCCGCTCACTGGCTGAGCGAGGCGCGGGAGCAACGCCGAGGCTTGCAATCCCGTCGCCGGTCCCCGGTCCGGTACGGGGGCAACACTGAGGGTTGCGATCTGTTGCCGGACACGGAAAAAAGACAAAAAAAAATAAAAATAAAAAAATAAAAAAATAAATCATCCCACATATGTTATGTACACAGTATATTATTACTTTTACTTTAATCAATCAATTACCAATTACAGAAATATAAAATATGGTAAAAATGTATTCTATATTTTACCTAGTATAGCCTGCTCTATTTCTTTGTAGATCCAAATCACCATCTAGTGTCATTTTCCTTCTGCCTGAAGAAGATCCTTTAATACTTCTTGCAGAGCAGATGTGCTGGCAATAAATTCTCTCAGTTTTTGTCTGTCAAATTAGAATGAGTGTGATGAAAAATGATTGTGATAAAAGTAAATTCAAATTTTTACTTACTGTAACACATTTTAATGTATTTTGCCACCAGTTACAATACAAAGGTTCAAACTGCATTCTTAAAAATCCTATTCTATGCTATTTACAAGAAATATACTTAAAACATAATGCACAGAAATGTTCACAGTAAAGGCAAATACTAATTAAACTGCTAAAGCTATATGAATAACAGGCGATAAATGCTAAGGTAAAAACACTATTAGAGGGGCTGGCTGGTTAGATCACTTGGTTGGAGCATGGTGTTGGTAACACCAAGGTCAAGAGTTTGGATCCTTGTACTGGCCAGCCACCAAAAAATAAAAATAAATAAATAAGAACATTATTAGGAATAGGTTTGTTACATAGTGATCAAAGGAAAATTCAACACAAGACTTAACAGTTCTGAACTTTTAAGTACCTAATAATTTAGCCTAAAATCATATAAATACAAAAGGGACAAAATTATAAGGAGACATTTACAAATCTATAATCTTGGCAGGAGATTTTAACACTCTTTCTCTAGTCATTGATAGATGAAATATGAAAAAAATTAAAATGATTTATGTATCTGAATAGTTTTTTTTTTTGATTCAACAAATATTTATTTATTTATTTATTTATTTTTTTTAATAATATTTTATTTCTTTAACCTTTTTTTTTTTTTAATTTTTATTTTGTCAATATACAATGTATATGATTATTATGGCCCTTCACCGACACCTCCCGCCCTCCTCCCTCTCTCCCCTCCCCCCCAAGACTGTCCTTTCCCTTTTCTTGTTGTAACAACTTCAAAAAAAGTATAGTTGTTTGCTTGTTGTAACAACTTCAAAAAAAGTATAGTTGTTTGCTTGTTGTAACAACTTCAAAAAAAGT